>NC_134488.1:20227088-20312088 GCF_040206685.1 Ascaphus truei
TGCCTCTTTATGGTGGACACTAATATTTCGGGTTATTATAGGGATGGTAAGGGACCTAAACAATAAGCACGAGTACCGTACCAGTGCATAAAGCGTAGATGGATTACTACTTGTTGTGGGATTCCAATCCACTCGATCCGTTGTTACTGCGCATTACAAAGCAGGAAGGCTTGTGGAGCACTGGATTATTTAGTTTTTAGTTAGACGCCCTTACCTGGAGAGCCGGGTAAAGAATGGGCATATTCAGCTTTAAGCAGCAGCTGGATAAAGAGACTTGTTCTCAACATGCCACAGGGTTTATCAGGGACGTAACTATTCAATCTCATTTACCCGGCTGCAGGAAAATGACTTGTGAAGCCCAACACTTACTGCTACCTGAACCCCTTATCCCAGCATTGCAACTTCACCCTAACCAGAACATAACTCTAAGTAGCCCTAATGATTTGGGACAATCATTGCCAGGTAATTAATAGAGTAGAGTAAATAGATACTTTGGGGATTTTAATAGGATGCTTGCTATGGTTTCTCTTGAACTGTATTGTGCCAAACCTCATATCTGCTGTAGGGAAAAACTAAATAAGCACCCCACCACCCGCACCCAATACCAAGAGGTACGAGGCATGTTATGATGTGGTACATGGGAATAGACACGCCACCACTCACACCCAATACCAAAACGTACGAGGCATGTTATGATGTGGTACATGGGAATAGACACGTCACCACTCACTCCCAATACCAAGAGGTACGAGGCGTGTTATGATGTGGTACATGGGAATAGACACGCCACCACCCAGGCCCAATACCAATAGGTATGAGGCGTGTTATGATGTGGTACATGGGAATAGACACGCCACCACCCTGACCCAATACCAAGAGGTACGAGGCGTGCTATGATGTGGTACATGGGAATAGGCACCCCACCACTCACTCCCAATACCAAGAGGTATGAGGCATGTTATGATGTGGTACATGGGAATAGACACGCCACCACTCACACCCAATACCAAGGAGGTACGAGGTGTGTTATGATGTGGTACATGGGAATAGACACGTCACCACTCACACCCAATACCAAGAGGTATGAGGCATGTTATGATGTGGTACATGGGAATAGACACGCCACCACCCAGACCCAATACCAAGAGGTATGAGGCATGTTATGATGTGGTACATGGGAATAGACACGCCACCACTAACACCCAATACCAAGAGGTATGAGGCATGTTATGATGTGGTACATGGGAATAGGCACCCCACCACTCACTCCCAATACCAAGAGGTATGAGGCATGTTATGATGTGGTACATGGGAATAGACACGCCACCACTCACACCCAATACCAAGGAGGTACGAGGCATGTTATGATGTGGTACATGGGAATAGACACGCCACCACTCACAACCAATACCAAGAGGTACGAGGCGTGTTATGATGTGGTACATGGGAATAGACACGCCACCACTAACACCCAATACCAAGAGGTACAAGGCATGTTATGATGTGGTACATGGGAATAGGCACCCCACCACTCACTCCCAATACCAAGAGGTATGAGGCATGTTATGATGTGGTACATGGGAATAGACACGCCACCACTCACACCCAATACCAAGAGGTACAAGGCATGTTATGATGTGGTACATGGGAATAGACACGCCACCACCCAGACCCAATACCAAGAGGTACATGGGAATAGACACGCCACCACTCACACCCAATACCAAGAGGTACGAGGCGTGTTATGATGTGGTACATGGGAATAGACACGCCACCACCCAGACCCAATACCAAGAGGTATGAGGCGTGTTATGATGTGGTACATGGGAATAGACACGCCACCACTCACACCCAATACCAAGAGGTATGAGGCATGTTATGACGTGGTACATGGTAATTGACACGCCACCATCCAGACCCAATACCAATAGGTATGAGGCGTGTTATGATGTGGTACATGGGAATAGACACGCCACCACCCTGACCCAATACCAAGAGGTACGAGGCGTGCTATGATGTGGTACATGGGAATAGGCACCCCACCACTCACTCCCAATACCAAGAGGTATGAGGCATGTTATGATGTGGTACATGGGAATAGACACGCCACCACTAACACCCAATACCAAGAGGTATGAGGCATGTTATGATGTGGTACATGGGAATAGGCACCCCACCACTCACTCCCAATACCAAGAGGTATGAGGCATGTTATGATGTGGTACATGGGAATAGACACGCCACCACTCACACCCAATACCAAGGAGGTACGAGGCATGTTATGATGTGGTACATGGGAATAGACACGCCACCACTCACAACCAATACCAAGAGGTACGAGGCGTGTTATGATGTGGTACATGGGAATAGACACGCCACCACTAACACCCAATACCAAGAGGTACAAGGCATGTTATGATGTGGTACATGGGAATAGGCACCCCACCACTCACTCCCAATACCAAGAGGTATGAGGCATGTTATGATGTGGTACATGGGAATAGACACGCCACCACTCACACCCAATACCAAGAGGTACAAGGCATGTTATGATGTGGTACATGGGAATAGACACGCCACCACCCAGACCCAATACCAAGAGGTACATGGGAATAGACACGCCACCACTCACACCCAATACCAAGAGGTACGAGGCGTGTTATGATGTGGTACATGGGAATAGACACGCCACCACCCAGACCCAATACCAAGAGGTATGAGGCGTGTTATGATGTGGTACATGGGAATAGACACGCCACCACTCACACCCAATACCAAGAGGTATGAGGCATGTTATGACGTGGTACATGGTAATTGACACGCCACCATCCAGACCCAATACCAAGAGGTATGAGGCGTGTTATGAATCATTACATGTGAATAGGCACCCCACCACTCACACTCAATACCAAGAGGTATGAGGCATGTTATGATGTGGTACATGGGAATAGACACGCCACCACTCACACCCAATACCAAGAGGTACGAGGCATGTTATGATGTGGTACATGGGAATAAACACGCCACCACTTGCACCTAATACCAAGAGGTACGAGGCATGTTATGATGTGGTACATGGGAATAGACACGCCACCACTCACACCCAATACCAAGAGGTACGAGGCATGTTATGATGTGGTACATGGGAATAAACACGCCACCACCCAGACCCAATACCAAGCGGTATGAGGCGTGTTATGATGTGGTACATGGGAAGAGACACACCACCACTCACTCCCAATACCAAGAGGTATGAGGCATGTTATGATGTGGTACATGGGAATAGACACGCCACAACTCACACCCAATACCAAGAGGTATTAGGTATGTTATGATGTGGTACATGGGAATAGATACGCCACCACTCACACCCAATACCAAGAGGTATGAGGCATGTTATAATGTGGTACATGGTAATAGACACGCCACCACCCAGGCCCAATACCAAGAGGTATGAGGCATGTTATGATGTGGTACATGGGAATAGACACGCCACCACTCACACCCAATACCAAGAGGTACGAGGCATGTTATGATGTGGTACATGGGAATAAACACGCCACCACTTGCACCTAATACCAAGAGGTACGAGGCATGTTATGATGTGGTACATGGGAATAGACACGCCACCACTCACACCCAATACCAAGAGGTACGAGGCATGTTATGATGTGGTACATGGGAATAAACACGCCACCACCCAGACCCAATACCAAGCGGTATGAGGCGTGTTATGATGTGGTACATGGGAAGAGACACACCACCACTCACTCCCAATACCAAGAGGTATGAGGCATGTTATGATGTGGTACATGGGAATAGACACGCCACAACTCACACCCAATACCAAGAGGTATTAGGTATGTTATGATGTGGTACATGGTAATAGATACGCCACCACTCACACCCAATACCAAGAGGTATGAGGCATGTTATAATGTGGTACATGGTAATAGACACGCCACCACCCAGGCCCAATACCAAGAGGTATGAGGCATGTTATGATGTGTTACATGGGAATAGACACGCCACCACCCACACCAAGAGGTATGAGGCATGTTATGATGTGGTACATGGGAATAGATACGCCACCACTCACAACCAATACCAAGAGGTATGAGGCATGTTATGATGTGGTACATGGGAATAGACACGCCACCACTCACACCCAATACCAAAAGGTACGAGGCATGTGGCATGTTTTGATGTGGTACATGGGAATAGACACGCCACCACTCACTCCCAATACCCAGAGGTACGAGGCATGTTATGATGTGGTACATGGGAATAGACACGCCACCACTCACACCCAATACCAAGAGGTATGAGGCATGTTATGATGTGGTACATGGGAATAGACACGCCACCACCCAGACCCAATACCAAGCGGTATGAGGCGTTTATGATGTGGTACATGGGAAGAGACACGCCACCACTCACTCCCAATACCAAGAGGTATGAGGCATGTTATAATGTGGTACATGGGAATAGACACGTCACCACTCACACCCAATACCAAGAGGTATGAGGCATGTTATGATGTGGTACATGGGAATACAGTAGACACGCCACAACTCACACCCAATACCAAGAGGTATTAGGTATGTTATGATGTGGTACATGGGAATAGACACACCACCACTCACACCCAATACCAAGAGGTATGAGGCATGTTATAATGTGGTACATGGTAATAGACATGCCACCACCCAGAACCAATACCAAGAGGTATGAGGCATGTTATGATGTGTTACATGGGAATAGACACGCCACCACCCACACCAAGAGGTATGAGGCATGTTATGATGTGGTACATGGGAATAGACACGCCACCACTCACACCCAATACCTAGAGGTACGAGGCATGTGGCATGTTTTGATGTGGTACATGGGAATAGACACGCCACCACTCACTCCCAATACCAAGAGGTACGAGGCATGTTATGATGTGGTACATGGGAATAGACACCCCACCACTTGCACCTAATACCAAGAGGTACGAGGCATGTTATGATGTGGTACATGGGAATAGATACGCCACCACTCACACCCAATACCAAGAGGTATGAGGCATGTTATGATGTGGTACATGGGACTAGACACGCCACCCCTCACACCCAATACCAAGAGGTATGAGGCATGTTATGATGTGGTACATGGGAATAGACACGCCACAACTCACACCCAATACCAAGAGGTATTAGGTATGTTATGATGTGGTACATGGGAATAGACACGCCACCACTCACACCCAATACCAAGAGGTATGAGGCATGTTATAATGTGGTACATGGTAATAGACATGCCACCACCCAGAACCAATACCAAGAGGTATGAGGCATGTTATGATGTGTTACATGGGAATAGACACGCCACCACCCACACCAAGAGGTATGAGGCATGTTATGATGTGGTACATGGGAATAGACACGCCACCACTCACACCCAATACCTAGAGGTACGAGGCATGTGGCATGTTTTGATGTGGTACATGGGAATAGACACGACACCACTCACTCCCAATACCAAGAGGTACGAGGCATGTTATGATGTGGTACATGGGAATAGACACCCCACCACTTGCACCTAATACCAAGAGGTACGAGGCATGTTATGATGTGGTACATGGGAATAGACACGCCACCACTCACACCCAATACCAAGAGGTATGAGGCATGTTATGATGTGGTACATGGGACTAGACACGCCACCACTCACACCCAATACCAAGAGGTCTGAGGCATGTTATGATGTGATACATGGGAATAGACACGACATCACACTCCCAATACCAAGAGGTATGAGGCATGTTATGATGTGATACATGGGAATAGACCCGCCACCACTCACTCCCAATACCAAGAGGTATGAGGCATGTTATGATATGATACATGGGAATAGACACGCCACCACCCAGACCCAATACCAAGAGGTACGAGGCGTGTTATGATGTGGTACATGGGAATAAACACGCCACCACCCACACCCAATACCAAGAGGTACGAGGCATGTTATGATGTGGTACATGGGAATAGACACGCCACCACCCAGACCCAATACCAAGAGGTATGAGGCATGTTATGATGTGGTACATGGGAATAGACACGCCACCACTCACACCCAATACCAAGAGGTATGAGGCATGTTATGATGTGATACATGGGAATAGACACACCACCACTCACACCCAATACCAAGAGGTATGAGGCATGTTATGATGTGATACATGGGAATAGACACGCCACCACTCACACCTATGATGTGATATTATAATGTGGTACATGGGAATAGACACGCCACCACACACACCCAATACCAAGAGGTACGAGGCATGTTATGATGTGATACATGGGAATAGACACGCCACCACTCACACCCAATACCAAGAGGTATGAGGCATGTTATGATGTGGTACATGGGAATAGACACGCCACCACTCACACCCAATACCTAGAGGTACGAGGCATGTGGCATGTTTTGATGTGGTACATGGGAATAGACACGCCACCACTCACTCCCAATACCAAGAGGTACGAGGCATGTTATGATGTGGTACATGGGAATAGACACCCCACCACTTGCACCTAATACCAAGAGGTACGAGGCATGTTATGATGTGGTACATGGGAATAGACACGCCACCACTCACACCCAATACCAAGAGGTATGAGGCATGTTATGATGTGGTACATGGGACTAGACACGCCACCACTCACACCCAATACCAAGAGGTATGAGGCATGTTATGATGTGATACATGGGAATAGACACGACATCACACTCCCAATACCAAGAGGTATGAGGCATGTTATGATGTGATACATGGGAATAGACCCGCCACCACTCACTCCCAATACCAAGAGGTATGAGGCATGTTATGATATGATACATGGGAATAGACACGCCACCACCCAGACCCAATACCAAGAGGTACGAGGCGTGTTATGATGTGGTACATGGGAATAAACACGCCACCACCCACACCCAATACCAAGAGGTACGAGGCATGTTATGATGTGGTACATGGGAATAGACACGCCACCACCCAGACCCAATACCAAGAGGTATGAGGCATGTTATGATGTGGTACATGGGAATAGACACGCCACCACTCACACCCAATACCAAGAGGTATGAGGCATGTTATGATGTGATACATGGGAATAGACACACCACCACTCACACCCAATACCAAGAGGTATGAGGCATGTTATGATGTGATACATGGGAATAGACACGCCACCACTCACACCTATGATGTGATATTATAATGTGGTACATGGGAATAGACACGCCACCACACACACCCAATACCAAGAGGTACGAGGCATGTTATGATGTGATACATGGGAATAGACACGCCACCACTCACACCCAATACCAAGAGGTATGAGGCATGTTATGATGTGATACATGGGAACAGACACGCCACCACTCACTCCCAATACCAAGAGGTACGAGGCATGTTATGATGTGATACATGGGCTTTCTTCTGCCAACACAAGCTTGTTATTTTTATAGTCACATGGATACAATTGATTTCTACACTGAAAATAAATCACTGCCCTGAAGAATCATTACCGAGCATAGTCTCCTGTGATCTCTTAAGGCGGTTTTACATTTAAGACCGGTATTCCCTGGTAAAACACTCTTTAAGCAGCAATCCGCGCCATTTTCTGTTTGCTTTTTCTTTATTATCACTTATTTGAAGAGATCTCTTCTTGCCCTTTCCAAAGCTGTTTTTTTTTAGTATTCTTATTTTAAATCTGATGCTCCATTCTGATATATAAGTATATGAAATATTGTGTGTCTAGAAGGTTAAAATGGAGCTCTCCCCTATGCCCAGTGCAGACGAATGGTTACCATGCTACCCTCAGAAGCTAGAGAGTAGGAAAATCATGTTTAACACTAAAATATATATATATATACAGTGTTCGACAAACCTATACATTTGCACGCCCCGGGCGAGTGGATTTAACATCGTGGCGAGCACCTATTGGCCCAAGCAGCACGTGTGTGGTACTAGGTGGCGAGTAGATTTTTTTGTTCGGCGAGTAGATTTTTTGGTGATTTGTCGACCACTGTATATATATATATATTTAAAGAACAGTACTACCAACAATATATGAGTTAATCCTCCCCCTGGAGACTATATGAGTTTTCTTTAATGCATTGCAAAATCATGTAGAACAACCTACATGTTATAGCAGCCCCGTTACATACTCCCACTAATAACCAGTTCTGATGTGAGACGGGCGAATCAGATCAGGAGACACACAGAGGGGGTGTCTGCAAGGGGTTCACCCAGCGGAAATGTATAATGGTGAGGTGTCTGCAAGGGTTTCACCCAGCGGAAATGTATAATGGTGAGGTGTCTGCAAGGGTTTCACCCAGCGGAAATGTATAATGGTGAGGTGTCTGCAAGGGTTTCACCCAGCGGAAATGTATAATGGTGAGGTGTCTGCAAGGGTTTCACCCAGCGGAAATGTATAATGGTGAGGTGTCTGCAAGGGTTTCACCCAGCGGAAATGTATAATGGTGAGGTGTCTGCAAGGGGTTCACCCAGCGGAAATGTATAATGGTGAGGTGTCTGCAAGGGGTTCACCCAGCGGAAATGTATAATGGTGAGGTGTCTGCAAGGGGTTCACCCAGCGGCAATGTATAATGGTGAGGTGTCTGCAAGGGTTTCCCCCAGCGGAAATGTATAATGGTGAGGTGTCTGCAAGGGTTTCACCCAGCGGAAATGTATAATGGTGAGGTGTCTGCAAGGGTTTCACCCAGCGGAAATGTATAATGGTGAGGTGTCTGCAAGGGTTTCACCCAGCGGAAATGTATAATGGTGAGGTGTCTGCAAGGGGTTCACCCAGCGGAAATGTATAATGGTGAGGTGTCTGCAAGGGGTTCACCCAGCGGAAATGTATAATGGTGAGGTGTCTGCAAGGGGTTCACCCAGCGGAAATGTATAATGGTGAGGTGTCTGCAATGGGTTCACCCAGCGGAAATGTATAATGGTGAGGTGTCTGCAAGGGTTTCACCCAGCGGAAATGTATAATGGTGAGGTGTCTGCAAGGGTTTCACCCAGCGGCAATGTATAATGGTGAGGTGTCTGCAAGGGTTTCACCCAGCGGCAATGTATAATGGTGAGGTGTCTGCAAGGGTTTCACCCAGCGGCAATGTATAATGGTGAGGTGTCTGCAAGGGTTTCACCCAGCGGCAATGTATAATGGTGAGGTGTCTGCAAGGGTTTCACCCAGCGGAAATGTATAATGGTGAGGTGTCTGCAAGGGTTTCACCCAGCGGCAATGTATAATGGTGAGGTATCTGCAAGGGTTTCACCCAGCGGAAATGTATAATGGTGAGGTGTCTGCAAGGGGTTCACCCAGCGGAAATGTATAATGGTGAGGTGTCTGCAAGGGGTTTCACCCAACGGAAATGTATAATGGTGAGGTGTCTGCAAGGGGTTCACCCAGCGGAAATGTATAATGGTGAGGTGTCTGCAAGGGGTTTCACCCAGCGGAAATGTATAATGGTGAGGTGTCTGCAAGGGGTTCACCCAGCGGAAATGTATAATGGTGAGGTGTCTGCAAGGGGTTCACCCAGCGGAAATGTATAATGGTGAGGTGTCTGCAAGGGGTTCACCCAGCGGAAATATATAATGGTGAGGTGTCTGCAAGGGGTTCACCCAGCGGAAATGTATAATGGTGAGGTGTCTGCAAGGGGTTCACCCAGCGGAAATGTATAATGGTGAGGTGTCTGCAAGGGGTTCACCCAGCGGAAATGTATAATGGTGAGGTGTCTGCAAGGGGTTCACCCAGCGGAAATGTATAATGGTGAGGTGTCTGCAAGGGTTTCACCCAGCGGAAATGTATAATGGTGAGGTGTCTGCAAGGGGTTCACCCAGCGGAAATGTATAATGGTGAGGTGTCTGCAAGGGGTTCACCCAGCGGAAATGTATAATTGTGAGGAGTCTGCAAGGGTTTCACCCAGCGGAAATGTATAATGGTGAGGTGTCTGCAAGGGGTTCACCCAGCGGAAATGTATAATGGTGCATCCCAAGAAGTATAGTGGATTCCTGAGCCCGTGTGGGGAAGGCAAACTTAGTAAGGCCCCAAACTGACCCTTTGCATGGGTGGTATAGCAGTGTATTACAGCAGGAGCTTTCAAGTCGCTCCCCACAATGCTTTACATCTACATTGGCAAAACATTGTGGGGTGCGACTTTGGAAACTCCTGCAGCTATTGACAGCTATACCACCGACACTAAAGTGCAGTTTGGGGGCCATATTAAGCACGTCTCCTCCTCCCCCCCCCCCCCCCCTCCCTTGATCAAACAGGTCCGAATTGATCAAACAGTTCTGTTAAGAATCATCTGATGAGTAGGCAGTAAGATTTATTCATTAAAGAATCGCTGGACACGTTTTCTGGCACAATGTCTTAAAAATGTTGGGAACCACAGGATAAAGAAAGTAAAAAACGTTGAGCACAGAGCTCACACAGGTATGCGCGAGGGAAAAGAGATGGAGTTTTATAGGCGTTTGGAACAGAGGAAAAGTGATGGCTGGACAAGCTATGCCGATGTGTGAAACTGCAAGGGGGAGGCGGGCAGGTAAACGCCAGAGTGGGGCAGAGCAAGTGTGCAAAAATCATAAGTGACAGAGCATGCAATCCAAGAGCAAGATCACAAAGGGGCACAGGTGAAAGAGCAAGACAGCCCAGGGGAAGAGTTTAAAGTGCAACAGTCTGTAGTAGACGAACCAGGCAAAAGGGGGCGGAGGAGTAAACAAAAGGATTACTCGTTTAGACAGATTGTAGTTGCCACACTCCACCATTCCTCCGATGTGATGCCAAAGACTGCAAAGTCATGCACTTGGGTCACAAAAATCCCGAGGCAGAATACATGATTAATGGCACTATACTGTCAACAAGGAGAGAGGAGTGGGACCTGGAATTATTTCAGCCGACTAAAAAGTAGGAAATGGAACAAAGCATTGGGAAAATGCAGCAGGTTGTGCACGGAGAGGGATTAGCAGGAGAGAGAGAGGTAATGATGCCTCTTTATAGATCATCAGTGAGACCAGTTCTGAAGACCCTATCCCCAGAAAGGACATAAGCAGGACTGGCCAATTCCAGTCCTCAAGGTCCACCAACAGGCCAGGTATTAGGGATATCCCTGCTTCAGCACAGGTGGCTCAATCAAAATGACTGGGTGTGAGGGGGGCGGCCTGGGGTGTGAGGGGGGGGGGCGGCCTGGGGTGTGAGGGGGGGGCGGCCTGGGGTGTGAGGGGGGGGGGGCGGCCTGGGGTGTGAGGGGGGGGGCGGCCTGGGGTGTGAGGGGGGGGGGGGGGGCCTGGGGTGTGAGGGGGGGGGGGGGGGGCCTGGGGTGTGAGGGGGGGGGGCGGCCTGGGGTGTGAGGGGGGGGGCGGCCTGGGTTGTGAGGGGGGGGGGGCGGCCTGGGGTGTGAGGGGGGGGGGCGGCCTGGGGTGTGAGGGGGGGGGGCGGCCTGGGGTGTGAGGGGGGGGGGCGGCCTGGGGTGTGAGGGGGGGGGGGCGGCCTGGGGTGTGAGGGGGGAGGCCGCCTGGGGTGTGAGGGGGGGGGGCGGCCTGGGGTGTGAGGGGGGGGGGGGCGGCCTGGGGTGTGAGGGGGGGGGGGGCGGCCTGGGGTGTGAGGGGGGGGGGGCGGCCTGGGGTGTGAGGGGGGGGGGCGGCCTGGGGTGTGAGGGGGGGGGGGCGGCCTGGGGTGTGAGGGGGGGGGGGGCGGCCTGGGTGTGAGGGGGGGGGCGGCCTGGGTGTGAGGGGGGGGGCGGCCTGGGTGTGAGGGGGGGGGGGCGGCCTGGGTGTGAGGGGGGGGGGCGGCCTGGGTGTGAGGGGGGGGGGCGGCCTGGGTGTGAGGGGGGGGGGCGGCCTGGGTGTGAGGGGGGGGGGGGCGGCCTGGGTGTGAGGGGGGGGGGGCGGCCTGGGTGTGAGGGGGGGGGGGCGGCCTGGGTGTGAGGGGGGGGGGGCGGCCTGGGTGTGAGGGGGGGGGGGGCGGCCTGGGTGTGAGGGTGGGGGGGCGGCCTGGGTGTGAGGGGGGGGGCGGCCTGGGTGTGAGGGGGGGGGGCGGCCTGGGTGTGAGGGGGGGGGGCGGCCTGGGTGTGAGGGGGGGGGGGCGGCCTGGGTGTGAGGGGGGGGGCGGCCTGGGTGTGAGGGGGGGGGGGGGCGGCCTGGGTGTGAGGGGGGGGGGGGCGGCCTGGGTGTGAGGGGGGGGGGGGCGGCCTGGGTGTGAGGGGGGGGGGGGCGGCCTGGGTGTGAGGGGGGGGGCGGCCTGGGTGTGAGGGGGGGGGGTCGGCCTGGGTGTGAGGGGGGGGGGTCGGCCTGGGTGTGAGGGGGGGGGGTCGGCCTGGGTGTGAGGGGGGGGGGGGTCGGCCTGGGTGTGAGGGGGGGGGGGTCGGCCTGGGTGTGAGGGGGGGGGGGTCGGCCTGGGTGTGAGGGGGGGGGGGTCGGCCTGGGTGTGAGGGGGGGGGTCGGCCTGGGTGTGAGGGGGGGGGGGGTCGGCCTGGGTGTGAGGGGGGGGGGTCGGCCTGGGTGTGAGGGGGGGGGGGGTCGGCCTGGGTGTGAGGGGGGGGGTCGGCCTGTGTGTGAGGTGGGGGGTCGGCCTGGGTGTGAGGGGGGGGCGGCCTGGGTGTGAGGGGGGGGGGCTGCCGGGGTGTATAACAGGTGCAGGGCTCATACTGCATGGAGCCGACATGTCAGGGGAGCAGGTGCCAGGCTCTCTCCTCTCACACCCACCCCCGCCAGCCATTAACCTGACCCACGCACACATGGCCTGAGCCCCGCACACCGCCCCCAGCCCTCCCGGGAGCGGGACACGCGCCTCACCTGGACAGGCGGCTCAGCCTGATCCGAGGAGGCCATCTTCTCAGACCTCACCAATCAAACCCCGACGAGCACAGCGTCTGGAAAGCGCACACGCATAGGCCGAAGCAACCGAGCGACGAGCTGCCGCAGACAGGTTGCTTCCACCCTGTGCCTGGCATAATTTAGCATTAAGAAGGTGTGTTAAGCCATGGCTTCCTCTCCCACCCAGTGCATGCAGCACAGAAATGAATAGAGGACATTGTGGTTTTTCTTCCAGCACCAAATTAATGTTATCATTGTAATGCCACCAAACAACACTGTGGGACTCTGGTGTCGCCCTGTTGTGCCCACCTCACCCCCAGAAGCGACATGTACATTTCATGGACAGATAACTGGTGTTACTGCCTCATTGGAAGCAACAGAAATCCTCATTTTTGATTCCAGAGTCTTAAGTGGATTACTGTCACTTTAACGGGGCTCTGGGACTCCATTTCCCGGCCTGCCCTGCGCGCTGGGAGTGCGGAAGTCACAGGAGGGGCGGGGCCACGTGAGATTCCACACACACAGCACCTTGCCTTGCTGGCGGCTGGATTCCTGTGTGGGGGGGGGGGAGGTGCGGGGGACGATGGCGGATTATCAGAAGGCTTGTGTCATTAACCTGCGGGGCAGCAAGGACAGGCATGGGGTGGCGGCTTCTTCCCTGCAGGAGCTGCTGGACAAAGGTAACTGGGGGTGTGAGGGCAGAGAGGGAAGGGGTGACTGGGGGTGTGAGGGCAGAGAGGGAAGTAGTAACTGGGGGTCTGAGGGAAGGGGTTACTGGGGGTGTGAGGGCAGAGAGGGAAGGGGTGACTGGGGGTGTGAGGGCAGAGAGGGAAGTAGTAACTGGGGGTCTGAGGGAAGGGGTAACTGGGGGTGTGAGGGCAGAGAGGGAAGGGGTGACTGGGGGTGTGAGGGCAGAACGGGAAGGGGTGACTGGGGGTGTGAGGGAAGAGAGGGAAGGGGTAACTGGGGGTGTGAGGGAAGAGAGGGAAGGGGTAACTGGGGGTCTGAGGGAAGGGGTTACTGGAGGTGTGAGGGCAGAGAGGGAAGGGGTGACTGGGGGTGTGAGGGCAGAGAGGGAAGGGGTGACTGGGGGTGTGAGGGAAGGGGTAACTGGGGGTCTGAGGGAAGGGGTTACTGGAGGTGTGAGGGCAGAGAGGGAAGGGGTGACTGGGGGTGTGAGGGCAGAGAGGGAAGGGGTGACTGGGGGTGTGAGGGAAGGGGTAACTGGGGGTCTGAGGGAAGGGGTTACTGGAGGTGTGAGGGCAGAGAGGGAAGGGGTGACTGGGGGTGTGAGGGCAGAGAGGGAAGTAGTAACTGGGGGTCTGAGGGAAGGGGTAACTGGGGGTGTGAGGGCAGAGAGGGAAGGGGTGACTGGGGGTGTGAGGGCAGAAAGGGAAGGGGTGACTGAGGGTCTGAGGGAAGGGGTGACTGGGGGTCTGAGGGAAGGGGTAACTGGGGGTGTGAGGGCAGATTGGGAAGGGGTAACTGGGGGTGTGAGGGCAGAGAGGGAAGGGGTAACTGGGGGTGTGAGGGCAGAGAGGGAAGGGGTAACTGGGGGTCTGAGGGCAGAGAGGGAAGGGGTGACTGGGGGTCTGAGGGCAGAGAGGTATGGAGTGACTGGGGGTCTGAGGACAGAGAGGGAAGGGGTGACTGGGGGTGTGAGGGCAGAAGGGGAAGGGGGTGTGAGGGCAGAGGGGGAAGGGGGTGTGAGGGCAGAGAGGGAAGGGGTAACTGGAAAAGGAAATGGGTGAGCAATAGACATCAGAGTCCTTGTGATGTTACACTGGGAGGACCTTATTTATGGGGTGACAGTAATTAGCACAATATGATTGTTATAGTGCTGCTCATTAATGAATGGCAAGCAATGGTGCACTGTCGCCATGTGATCAGGGAATAGCATGCTCAATGTATGGTACGTGTACCTATACCCTAGTTAGCAATGAGGGGTTAACACGTTAGTATGTTGAAGTAGGCGGAAATTGTAACGTGTTTGGTAATCAAAGAGTGGACGGGATCAGCAAACTTCTTTGAGCGCGGAAAGAGTTAAACAATGAAACCGGTGATAGCACCTGGCATGGAGATTTATGGAGGAAGTTTGACATGTCCACGTTGACACAGTTGCAATCTGGGTTATTGTTACATTGCGGAATGATATACTGTACAGTAATATGGAGTTGAGAAGAAAAGTGGTTAACTTGAATGCAAGCTGCACATTTAGTGTGTATGTGTAGTGGGAGGGTATATCAATGTTGTGGGTAGGTAGGTGTGGAAATATAAGAGGCTGTAGCATTACTAAAAGTGTGTGTAGATACTATGTGGTCCCTATTGGTATATAGGGATGGAATTACATAGAGTATTTGTATGTGTAAGAGGCAGCTGTGTGTACATACATATAGCGCACTATGTATAGACATGGCCTTTAGCACTCATGGGAAGAGAGTTATCTCGTGTCAGTAGTGACTCATGAAACTGCGGTCTCGGTTTAGGCCATCGCTAAGTGTCCCGAACAGTTGCATCAATTTGTATTCATGCAACTGTCTCGGTGTTCTAAGTTTAGCTTTGAGTACAGTATTGCCACCTTCAGATCGTTCATCTTATGGCCAGAGTCAGAGAAATATTTGCTAACCTGTCTTTTGTTCCGCGTGTGATGCTGTGGCGATGCAGATTCATTCTCTTGTTTAGCCCCTGCCCCGTCTCACCTATGTAGTAGCAGCCCCCTGGCCATATATATATTAGTGATGTTTTGAGGTATTTCCAATATGTATCTAGTTGAAGTGATCTTTTTATTTGCTGTGCTGTGGAGGGTTTGTGTCACTTTTGTACCCACCATAACTTATTTAATGTCTGGTTGAAACATATATCAACTTAACATAGCCAAGCCAGTATAACCAGCCTCACACTGACCAAAGGTGGAAACTGCTGTGTGTGAGTAGGGTTACTAGCTCTGCACTTCTTTAACACAGGCTCTGCAAAAATGGACATGAAGCAAAAGGCAACACTGCTAATTTGCATGTCGTTACCCAGAATCCCTGGCTGCAGTGGAAGCACTGTATGCTAAGGGTTAATGGGGAAAATCAGGGTTGGAGACCTGTCTGAGACATGTGAGCACATTCATAAGTGATATTTTTATTTGCTACCTAGTTGAATAATGTGTCAGACTATCCAGACCATTAAGTCTGAATTTCTCATGCCGATAGCATGCCTGACACGGAGATACTATTGGATAAGAAATATTGAACACTAAATCTAGTGTTGGCTATCTCTAATTTCTGTTTATTATTCAAGATTTGCCATTGACCGATATCTTTGTTTTCTTAATAGCATGCAAGATATTTGCGCTGGACTCTACGAAGGCTCCTATCACCTTAGTGCTGGCAGAAGATGGCACCATTGTTGAGGATGAAGATTACTTCCTCTGCTTACCTCCCAACACAAAGTTTCTGGTGCTAACGGGCAATAAGAAGTGGGCCCCTACCACAGTAGGTAGGTGTCTCAATAAATGGCAGAAGTCTCAAGCCCAGAACAAGACAGAACTAACCTTAATGTCTAATTATATGGAAATATATTCATCCATAAGGTTAAACCTATTTTGAAGTCAGCCAGCAGTAATAAAAACATCATATTAAAAAGAAATAAGGTTTTATCGGTCAGTATATATTACTGGGAACAAGACTGGATTTCACTTTTTGAATCTCATAGCTTTCACTTGTGCTTTATTTGTGATCCATGGCTGATGGGAACCAAAATGGATGTCGGCCAACTTTGAATAGATCGTGGCACATCTTTTCCCCTCTGGTTATTCTCTTTTTGCATAGTGTATATGGCTATATAAATGTATTACTTTTCTTCAGCCATACCCCGCCCAACTAATCTTTCACACGCGCCTCCCTGTTAGATGGAGGCACTGCATGGTTGGCACGAGACTCCGTGGAGGTGGAAGATCCCGTTCAGATGGACGGTGGAGCTTTACCGGACTGGAAAAAGTTGGCTACACAGCTGAGAGAGAACCTGTCCAACATCATTCTCATGTCCGAGTCAGACCTGCAGGTATTGCAGCCACTCGTGACCAATATTACACTGCGTACTTTAAGTGTCTTTCATGTGTTTTTATAGTTGGATCACTTGACTTTGATGAAAGCGAAATGTCTTCAGAAACGTCACGAGCTGCTCCATGTCTCCGCAGACGCTGGTTGAAGTACCTGTAGAGGGGCTTGCGGCAGAGATGGCAGTGGGCCGGCAGCAGGTGCAAGTGCTGCAGGACACTCTTCAAAGCGTGCTGGACCGCAGGGAGGAGGAGCGTCAGTCTAAACAACTGCTGCAACTTTATTTGGAGGCCCTAAAGAAAGAAGGGGTTGAACTGACCAAAGCATCAGGTAAACAGCAAGGAGGTGGCAGGAATAGGACATCTGACCATCAGTCGGTTTCTGCTTGGTTTTAAGGGAGCAATTCGTGATTTCTTTTTAAATTATTATTTTATTTAATGTGGGTTTGAAGCAGGGGTTCCCCACCGAGGAGCTGAACCCCGTTAATTTAATCTCGGGGGGACCCCTTGTTTCCCAAGACACAGACCTCCTAAAGGGGGTGTTGTTATCTCTGCAAAGTTTAAAGCTCCCGCATCACGCCGGTCAGCAGGAAGCGGAACCTGATGACATCGCGGCTTCCTATTGGCCCGCAGGACGTGGGAGCTTTGCAATGCCCCCGTTATGTCAACCCTGCTAGCGGAGCGGCTACTGGCGCCCCCTGTGGAGGTAAGTATCTCCGGAAGCAGGGGGGGGGGGAGTCACCAGAGATTAAATGAATGGGGTTCAGCTTGGGAGACCCCCTGCTTCAATGTTATGTAAAAAAAAATGGGGGGGAAAATGGCTTCTTGGGTTGTTGCTTTCAGTACCACATATATACTAGAAGTAGCAAGTACTGTATCTAATCCCAGCAGGTGCATCCTAGTTACGTATAACAACGCGCTTCTTTCTAATCCCTTGTGTTGGAACCAGACGCAGAAGGTGTAGACGAAGTGGACTCCAGCTGTAACCTGGCTGAGCCCAGCTGTAACCTGGCTGAGCCCAGCTGTAACCTGGCTGAGCCCAGCTGTAAAACTCAGCTAACCAGCCACATAGTTAAAATATTGAAGGAGAAAGATTTGCCACATCTCAGCTTCTCAAATGAGCAGTTAGAGGTGAGTGCGGCTTTACATATTAAGCATCTGGAAGCAGGATCCGTTCATTATTATACATCCTGTAAATGCTTGTTTCAGCCCCAAGCGTTCCTTAATGTGAGTATGTTGGTAAAACTCTTCATAGCAATAAAAAGGCATATATTCGCATGGCCGCAGTCTGCTGCTCATTGTCACAGAGTATCTATCATGGGACCAACCAACTTGTTTTTGTTTGGTTTTTTTTTGTTTTGGTTTTTTTAAACTTTTTTTAATTGGCTGTTGGATTGTAAGGTACAGTAGAAACATTGAAAAACCTGACCCCATAGAAAGGACTTTGATATTTCCCTTAGCATCTTACTGCATTTACACTGATATATGAGTATTTTATACACTTTTATATAATAAAGTGATTCTAGGGCAGCAAGCCCAGGAGAAATATTTTTATTTGTATATAAAGCTGAATTTAGGACCCCACGATGATATCCCATCAATGCTAATCTGTTATACTGGCATGTTCGATAGAGGGAATGACCACTGTGTGGCACCTGTTTCCATTCAGTGTTGCCCTTTCTTGCCTTGTATTTTTAAATGGGCAGGATGTATTCATGTTTAAATACTTCTGTATCTCAGGCTGTAACCTTAGAGGATACAGAAGTCCTGGCCGTGGCACTGGACTGGAAAGAGCAGAGGACTCGGGAGGTGCAGGGTTGCTGTCGGGAAGAGTTACAGCGACGCGCTGAACAAGTGCAGTGTCTGAATTCCCTAGCAAGTCAATCGCAAAGCAAGAAAAAAAAACTGCCCTGAAGGCAGCAGCTGTGAGATTAGCAGGACAGGGGAAGGGAGAGGCTGCTACGTATCACAGCAGTGGGATAGCTCAAGGCCGTACACCAGGTGTGACGCACATACAAGGACTTCTGCATTACTGGGCAGACCGCATGCTTCAGCAAGGAGCCTCCCACAAGACATACTGCTGCTGGCCATCTTCCAGATTGCAATATTCACCAGACTGTCCGAACTCGGGTGAAGGCCGAAGCCTTTTACAAGGGCTACCAAATATCTCTTTCTCTCTGAAAAAACTTGTATTGAAATATATATATATATATAATATATAATATATATATATATATATATATATATATATATATATATATATATATATATATATTTCATTTTATTTTTATTTCAATGAAAGTGATTTTTGCGTCCCTGAGTTGCGCACTCCTGCGTGCTGTTGCTGGTGTTGGCCGCATACCGATGTATTGAGAGGCTGACTGTAACACGTTAGCTTGGATTCCTATCTCGAGACTCCTTTTCATTTGTCTTTAACAAAATCTGAATGGTACTATCGAATTACAAAACAACGGCGTAGACTAGCACAGGAGGGGGTCATCTCCAGTCCTTAAGCTGCGTCGTCGTCGTCCCCCCCCCCCCCCAACAGGTCTGGTTTTCAGGATATTCCAGTCTTTAAAACCAGAGACAGAACATAAAACACAGACAGAGCTCAGTTTTAGCACATCCAGTGAAACTCATACACGGTACAGTGCCTAAACATATATGTATAAATATCTATTAAGTAAAATGGTCTTTTAGTTTGACATTTTTGGCCAAAATTGTTGTAAGCCCCTGAGCCAACGGCACGGCAGACCACATTTCAGGGGTCCCTAACGCTAATATAAATTCTTAATAACCTGTGTAATAACAGGAAGAATGATTTATAGTAAATCTGTCAATATTCCAGTCTTTCACTGAGCCACCTGTGCAGAAGCAGGCATGCACGCTATTACCAGTGTGTGTCTGATGACCTCATTATGATACCAGTCTTTATTATACGTTCTACACCAGCACAGAAACGCTTGTGTTGCTATAGGTGCAAATATTTATGAAAACTCAGTTATAACAACTCCCCAGACAAGTAACAGCAAGATCCCTAATCTGCACGTTAATAGCATTATTAATTGGAAGCTAAGTCACTTTCTTGTTACACAGGAGAGGCCATGTACATGGATGAGATTAATAAACGCCACATTGCACACTGGTCACCTTCTTTAAGCCGTGCGTGTGAACTTTACACACATACCTCAAGCGTCATCTCATTGTGTTGCTGCACTTAACCTGACCTTGCGTGTCACTGCGGGAAATCTGTTGGCATCCAACCAAATACCTGTGAAATGTGAAGGCGAAAAAGGCCTGAGCGACAGGCTCGCCATTTTCCCACGGCTTTGCTATCTCACGCTCCCGATGCACACGGGAAACGACCATTTTTCACTTTATTGTACTGTCCACAGCTAAATATACTAAATGTGTTGTTTTTTTATATAGTGCCGGCGTGTGTAAACTCAGGGGTGGGCAACTCAGTCCTCAAGGGCCAAGTTTTCAGGATATCCCTGCTTCAGCACAGGTGGCTTAGTCGACTGTTGAAGCAGGGCTACCCTGAAAACCTGGCCTGTTGGAGGCCCTTGAGGACTGTAGTTGCCCATCCCTGGTGCAGACTGCTATAGCCCTACTCCAGTGCTTATATACTGATTGAGCTGAAGCATGTTACCTGAAATGACAGACAGCAGCTGCTGCTGGTTTAACATTTTGGGTTCCGCCGCAACACTGCTCTCTTTGCCCGGCAATGTGACAACGGACCTACAGAGGGTCAAAATGTTTTTGTTTTCGGAACGAGCCTAGATGGGCGACCTTATCACGTTCATAGGCAGCAGACCAGACATTTTTCTTTTTTGTTTTAATAACCTGAACATTTGTGCCAGCGTTGATCAAAGAATTACAATGTGTTCTTTCATAATAAAAACTGATTTATCACTTAATGAAATGTGTAGCAAATTGCTTGGCTGGCAAATGTGATCCACGTATTACACAAGCGGCAGAGGTTACCCGCTCACTTATATATAGGACATTATGGAATGCTGAGGCTAGCAAAAGCACCAAGGAAATTAGCACTTTTACGAGACATGAAGCATGTACTTAATTTTGTCCTGTAATCGGAGGTTAAAGTGTAAGGGTACAGGTGCTACTTTTTGAATCTAATTGGTGGGGAGAAGGTACAGAGACAGTAGGAGGGAGTTCTGGTAAGTGCGTCTGCAGGGGGCCAAGTTTTATGTATCATGTGTTTAGTATTAGCCACAGTGCTATTCGTATGCTTCTTTAAGCAAGTGTGTCTTAAGGTGGGTCTTAAAGGTGGATAGAGAGGGTGCTAGTCGGGTATTGAGGGGAAGGGCATTCCAGAGGTGTGGGGCAGTCAGTCAGAAAGGTTTAAGGCGGGAGAGGGCTTTAGATACAAAGGGGGTAGATGGAAGACATCCTTGAGCAGAACGCAAGAGTCTGGATGGTGCATAACAAGAAATTAGGGCTGAGATGTAAGGAGGGGCAGAAGAGTGTAAAGCTTTAAAAGTGAGGAGAAGAATTGAGTGTGAGATGCGGGATTTGATCGGAAGCTAAGAGAGGGATTTCATGAGGGGAGATGCTGAGACAGATCTAGGAAAGAGTAGAGTGATTCTGGCAGCAGCGTTTAGGATAGATTGTAGGGGAGACAGGTGAGAGGCAGGAAGGCCAGACAGCAGGAGGTTACAGTAATCGAGACGGGAGAGAATGAGGGCCTGAGTCAGAGTTTTACAGTTGAGTGAGAGATGAAAGGGCGTATCTTTGTTATATTGTAATAAAGAATATCACTTGTGAGCACATTCACATGTCTTAGGCCCCGCTCACACAGCGCGCTACCCGGCGTGCACGCACGTTTGTGACAGACTCCTGGCGGCCAATGGTAGTGTTCAGTATTGAAACTACCATTGGCTGAAAAGTGCGGTGTCGGCGCTGCTGCAGTCGCGGGAGTCTTTTCAATCTGTGATCTCCGGCTGCAGCAGCGCGATGTCAGTTTCAGCAGCCAATCAATGTCCAGACGTTTACATTGATTAGCTGCTGAAATTGACCAGAGACTCGGCAGTGGGTATGGGGGATGACCCCCCCCCATCTCAGTGCGGACCCCCCCCACACCACTCTCTGTGTACATACACCGCCACTATGCGCCCGTGACACTGCGCCGCCCGCCCCCCGCATGTCTGATCATTCCTTCTGCTGGGGATGATCACACATCGCCCAGCAGACGGAGGTGCGGACACGCGCACGCAGCGTCGCGAAGCCTGCTGTGTGAACGCGGCCTTAGACAGGTCTGCAACCCAGCTTTTCACCATTATCACCTAGCATACAGTGCTTCCACTGCAGCAAGGGATTCTGGGAAACTACATGCATATGGACATTCAATGCATCTTTTGCCTGAAATCCATTTTTACATGGAACCCTTATAAGCTAATGCTCTCCGTTCACACAGCTTTTAAGTGCAGCATAGGATTATGCGAGGTGGTAGTGGTGAAAGGCACGGGGTGGAGACCCATCTAAAATGTGAATGTGCTCACAAGTAATATTATTTTTTGGCTATATGCTAAGGGGGGAGGTTTTTTGTCGCCTTTTTGAGAATGAGAGTGAGTGGGTTTGGGTGTGGCCTCCGATTACCTTTTTATTGAAAACTATTTACCAAAGTTGTTGATCGATTTGTTCTCATGTAATCAATCAGCAAAGATCCTGGGTTCACGTAATGGCCGCCTTTCAGTTTCAATCAATCCTTCATTCAGTGTAACTCAGCAGCTACAATGTATCCTGATATTACCAAGGTAACATTATCTATTGTTACAGTTTACAGCTCAAACTGCTGGGAATATTGGCAACAAATTATCACAAACAGGAAAGTGTTGCAAAGATCTTGCACTGCTGGGGAGGTGAGCTAAAGCCTGATATAGAAATCACAGGACGCTCAATGTATTAAACCTCATTAAAAATGACATGAA
Organism: Ascaphus truei; assembly: GCF_040206685.1. Lineage (NCBI taxonomy): Eukaryota > Metazoa > Chordata > Amphibia > Anura > Ascaphidae > Ascaphus > Ascaphus truei. Next base: position 20,249,956 of record NC_134488.1, read on the forward strand.
GAATTGAATAAAAAAATGAAAGTGTTATCTAATACGGAACTGATTTATTTGAATAAAAACACGTAGGCTTTTGCATGTATTGCTCCTTTAAAACCACTTCTATATTTGTTACATGATGTATCGTCTTCATGCCAAGAGCCTGCAACATTGTACCATTGCCATGTGCAGAGATAGCCTCCAATGGTGCAAACCCTTGTTTACCATAACTGTTGGAATTCAACTGCAATCAAATATCCGCTAAATGTTATTTACAGAACTGGAATAGTAGCTCTGGGTTCTGCGGCAGGTATACACTCGGACACTATTTTAGTTACAGAACTCCTGGAATAGTAGCTCGGGGTTCTGCTGCAGGTACACACTCGGACACTATTTTAGTTACAGAACCCCTGGAATAGTAGCTCGGAGTTCTGCTGCAGTTACACACTCGGACACTATTTTAGTTACAGAATCCCTGGAATAGTAGCTCGGGGTTCTGCTGCAGTTACACACTCGGACACTATTTTAGTTACAGAACCCCTGGAATAGTAGCTCGGGGTTCTGCTGCAGTTACACACTCGGACACTATTTTAGTTACAGAACTCCTGGAATAGTAGCTCGGGGTTCTGCTGCAGGTACACACTCGGACACTATTTTAGTTACAGAACCCCTAGAATAGTAGCTCGGAGTTCTGCTGCAGGTACACACTCGGACACTATTTTAGTTACAGAACCCCTGGAATAGTAGCTCGGGGTTCTGCTGCAGTTACACACTCGGACACTATTTTAGTTACAGAACCCCTGGAATAGTAGCTCGGGGTTCTGCTGCAGTTACACACTCGGACACTATTTTAGTTACAGAACTCCTGGAATAGTAGCTCGGGGTTCTGCTGCAGGTACACACTCGGACACTATTTTAGTTACAGAACCCCTAGAATAGTAGCTCGGAGTTCTGCTGCAGGTACACACTTGGACACTATTTTAGTTACAGAACCCCTGGAATAGTAGCTCGGAGTTCTGCTGCAGGTACACACTCGGACACTATTTTAGTTACAGAACTCCTGGAATAGTAGCTCGGGGTTCTGCGGCAGGTATACACTCGGACACTATTTTAGTTACAGAATCCCTGGAATAGTAGCTCGGGGTTCTGCTGCAGGTACACACTAGGACACTATTTTAGTTACAGAACCCCTGGAATAGTAGCTCGGAGTTCTGCTGCAGGTACACACTCGGACACTATTTTAGTTACAGAACCCCTGGAATAGTAGCTCGGAGTTCTGCTGCAGGTACACACTCGGACACTATTTTAGTTACAGAACCCCTGGAATAGTAGCTCGGAGTTCTGCTGCAGGTACACACTCGGACACTATTTTAGTTACAGAACCCCTGGAATAGTAGCTCGGGGTTCTGCTGCAGGTACACACTCGGACACTATTTTAGTTACAGAACCCCTGGAATAGTAGCTCGGGGTTCTGCTGCAGGTACACACTCGGACAGTATTTTAGTTACAGAACCCCTGGAATAGTAGCTCGGGGTTCTGCTGCAGGTACACACTCGGACACTATTTTAGTTACAGAACCCCTGGAATAGTAACTCTGGGTTCTGCTGCAGGTACACACTCGGACACTATTTTAGTTACAGAACTCCTGGAATAGTAGCTCGGAGTTCTGTTGCAGGTACACACTCGGACACTATTTTAGTTACAGAACCCCTGGAATAGTAGCTCGGGGTTCTGCTGCAGTTACACACTCGGACACTATTTTAGTTACAGAACCCCTGGAATAGTAGCTCGGGGTTCTGCTGCAGGTACACACTCGGACACTATTTTAGTTACACAACCCCTGGATAGTAGCTCGGAGATCTGCTGCAGGTACACACTCGGACACTATTTTAGTTACAGAACCCCTGGAATAGTAGCTCGGAGTTCTGCTGCAGGTACACACTCGGACATTATTTTAGTTACAGAACCCCTGGAATAGTAACTCGGGGTTCTGCTGCAGGTACACACTCGGACACTATTTTAGTTACAGAACCCCTGGAATAGTAACTCGTGGTTCTGCTGCAGGTACACACTCGGACACTATTTTAGTTACACAACCCCTGGAATAGTAGCTCGGAGTTCTGCTGCAGGTACACACTCGGACACTATTTTAGTTACAGAACCCCTGGAATAGTAGCTCGGGGTTCTGCTGCAGGTACACACTCGGACACTATTTTAGTTACACAACCCCTGGATAGTAGATCGGAGATCTGCTGCAGGTACACACTCGGACACTATTTTAGTTACAGAACCCCTGGAATAGTAGCTCGGAGTTCTGCTGCAGGTACACACTCGGACACTATTTTAGTTACAGACCCCCTGGAATAGTAACTCGGAGTTCTGCTGCAGGTACACACTCGGACACTATTTTAGTTACAGAACCCCTGGAATAGTAACTCGTGGTTCTGCTGCAGGTACACACTCGGACACTATTTTAGTTACACAACCCCTGGAATAGTAGCTCGGAGTTCTGCTGCAGGTACACACTCGGACACTATTTTAGTTACAGAACCCCTGGAATAGTAGCTCTGGGTTCTGCTGCAGGTACACACTCGGGCACTATTTTAGTTACAGAACCCCTGGAATAGTAGCTCGGAGTTCTGCTGCAGGTACACACTCGGACACTATTTTAGTTACAGAAGCCCTGGAATAGTAACTCGGGGTTCTGCTGCAGGTACACACTCGGACACTATTTTAGTTAAGGAACCCCTGGAATAGTAGCTCGGGGTTCTGCTGCAGGTACACACTCGGACACTATTTTAGTTACAGAACCCCTGGAATAGTAGCTCGGGGTTCTGCTGCAGGTACACACTCGGACACTATTTTAGTTACAGAACGCCTGGAATAGTAACTCGGGGTTCTGCTGCAGGTACACACTCGGACACTATTTTAGTTACAGAACCCCTGGAATAGTAACTCGGGGTTCTGCTGCAGGTACACACTCGGACACTATTTTAGTTACAGAACCCCTGGAATAGTAGCTCGGGGTTCTGCTGCAGGTACACACTCGGACACTATTTTAGTTACAGAACCCCTGGAATAGTAGCTCGGGGTTCTGCTGCAGGTACACACTCGGACACTATTTTAGTTACAGAACCCCTGGAATAGTAGCTCGGAGTTCTGCTGCAGGTACACACTCGGACACTATTTTAGTTACAGAAGCCCTGGAATAGTAACTCGGGGTTCTGCTGCAGGTACACACTCGGACACTATTTTAGTTAAGGAACCCTTGGAATAGTAGCTCGGGGTTCTGCTGCAGGTACACACTCGGACACTATTTTAGTTACAGAACCCCTGGAATAGTAGCTCGGGGTTCTGCTGCAGGTACACACTCGGACACTATTTTAGTTACAGAACCCCTGGAATAGTAGCTCGGGGTTCTGCTGCAGGTACACACTCGGACACTATTTTAGTTACAGAACCCCTGGAATAGTAACTCGGGGTTCTGCTGCAGGTACACACTCGGACACTATTTTAGTTACAGAACCCCTGGAATAGTAACTCGGGGTTCTGCTGCAGGTACACACTCGGACACTATTTTAGTTACAGAACCCCTGGAATAGTAGCTCGGGGTTCTGCTGCAGGTACACACTCGGACACTATTTTAGTTACAGAACCCCTGGAATAGTAGCTCGGGGTTCTGCTGCAGGTACACACTCGGACACTATTTTAGTTACAGAACCCCTGGAATAGTAGCTCGGAGTTCTGCTGCAGGTACACACTCGGACACTATTTTAGTTACAGAACCCCTGGAATAGTAGCTCGGAGTTCTGCTGCAGGTACACACTCGGACACTATTTTAGTTACAGAATCCCTGGAATAGTAGCTCGGAGTTCTGCTGCAGGTACACACTCGGACACTATTTTAGTTACAGAACTCCTGGAATAGTAGCTCGGGGTTCTGCTGCAGGTACACACTCGGACACTATTTTAGTTACAGAACCCCTGGAATAGTAGCTCGGAGTTCTGCTGCAGGTACACACTCGGACACTATTTTAGTTACAGAACCCCTGGAATAGTAGCTCGGAGTTCTGCTGCAGGTACACACTCGGACACTATTTTAGTTACAGAACCCCTGGAATAGTAGCTCGGAGTTCTGCTGCAGGTACACACTCGGACACTATTTTAGTTACAGAACTCCTGGAATAGTAACTCGGGGTTCTGCTGCAGGTACACACTCAGACACTATTTTAGTTACAGAACTCCTGGAATAGTAACTCGGGGTTCTGCTGCAGGTACACACTCGGACACTATTTTAGTTACAGAACTCCTGGAATAGTAACTCGGGGTTCTGCTGCAGGTACACACTCGGACACTATTTTAGTTACAGAACTCCTGGAATAGTAGCTCGGAGTTCTGCTGCAGGTACACACTCGGACACTATTTTAGTTACAGAACTCCTGGAATAGTAGCTCGGGGTTCTGCTGCAGGTACACACTCGGACACTATTTTAGTTACAGAACCCCTGGAATAGTAGCTCGGAGTTCTGCTGCAGGTACACACTCGGACACTATTTTAGTTACAGAACCCCTGGAATAGTAGCTCGGAGTTCTGCTGCAGGTACACACTCGGACACTATTTTAGTTACAGAACTCCTGGAATAGTAGCTCGGGGTTCTGCTGCAGGTACACACTCGGACACTATTTTAGTTACAGAACCCCTGGAATAGTAGCTCGGAGTTCTGCTGCAGGTACACACTCGGACACTATTTTAGTTACAGAACTCCTGGAATAGTAGCTCAGAGTTATTATTTTATTTTTTTTATTTATAAAATGTGTTACCAGGAAGTAATACATTGAGAGTTACCTCTCGTTTTCAAGTATGTCCTGGGCACAGAGTTAAGACAAATAATACATGGTTACAAATACAGTTACATAAATGAACAGGGTATACATTATATACAAGACATTGCATGCACAGTTAAAGAAAATATATATTATGGGCGTATGAAACAGTTACAGACCAGATTAAAATGTGATACAGCCTTAGATTTGAAATAACTTAAACTGGAGGTGGCTGTGAGAGTCTCTGGTAGGTTGTTCCAGTTTTGGGGTGCACGGTAAGAGAAGGAGGAACGGCCGGATACTTTGTTGAGCTTTGGGACCATGAACAGTCTTTTGGAGTCTGATCTCAGGTGATAGGTGCTGCATGTGGTAGGGGTGAGGAGCTTGGTCAGATAGCTGGGTAGCTTGCCCAGAAAGTATTTGAAGGCAAGACAGGAAAGGTGAACTTTGCGCCTAGATTTGAGTGATGACCAATCTAGTTCTTTGAGCATTTCGCAGTGATGTGTGTTATAGTTGCATTGGAGAACAAAACGACAAATTGAATTGTTGAGGGTGTCAAGTTTGCTAAGGTGGGTTTGAGGTGCCGAGCCATATACTATGTCTCCATAGTCAATAATTGGCATTAGCATCTGCTGTGAGATACGTTTTCTGACCAGGAGACTTAGGGAGGATTTGTTCCTGAAAAGTACCCCTAGTTTGGCATAGGTCTTGGATGTCAGGGTATCAATGTGCATCCCGAATGTTAAGTGGGAGTCAAACCATATGCCCAGGTATTTAAAACTAGTGACAGGGGTTAGGGTGGTGTTAGCGTTGGTTCTAATCTGGAGCTCAGTCACTGGAAGCTTTACAAATTTAGTCTTGGTCCCAAATACCATTGTTACAGTCTTGTCAGTGTTTTAAAACAGTTTGTTTTGGGAAATACAGTTTTCGAGTCTCAAAAAGTCAGACTGAAGTATGTGTTGAAGGTCGGAGAGGCTATGGCTGTGTGCATATAGGATTGTGTCATCTGCATACATGTGTATTGAGGCTTCCTTACAAGCTGTGGGAAGATCATTGATGAACACTGAGAAGAGTAGGTGCCCCAGAACAGAGCCTTGCGGGACACCACAGGTGATATCCAGGGGGATAGAGTTAGAGACTGAGATGGACACATGTTGGGATCCAGAGCTCTGGAGTTTGTTGAGCAGGATAGCATGATCAACTGTATCAAAAGCCTTTTTAAAATCTAGGAATACTGCACCAGTGAGTTGTCCCCGTTCCATTCCACACTGGATTTCATTGCAAACTTTTAGCAGGGAAGTTAAGGTAGAGTGTTTGGGGCGAAAGCCAGATTGGAATTGGCTAGGGAAATTTGTCTTGTTATAGTAATCGCTTAATTGGGAGTGGACACATTTTTCCATGACTTTGAATAGGATTGGGAGAAGGGAGATTGGCCTGTAGTTTGAGACAGTGTTTTTGTCCCCACTTTTGAAGATTGGGACAACTCTGGCAGCTTTCCAGGTCTTAGGGATATGGCCTGCAGACAGGATAGAGTTGACTATGGAAGCAATTGGTTTGGAAATGGCTGGGGCACCAAGTCGTAGGAACCTAGATTGTAGTAAGTCGGGTCCACATTGGCTGCTTAGTTTTAATTTGAGAAGCGCTTGTGTAATCTCCTTTTCGGATACTGGGACAAATTGAAAATTGTGGGCAGTATTGGGAGGGGGTGGGGCTATGTGGGTACTCCCAGGATGAGATTCAGGTTTGTGGTTTGGGTTGCGATTCGCTAATAAGTTAGTGGCACACCCCACAAAGTAATCATTGAATGAATTTGCAATGTCGGTGGGGTTTGTCAGAGTAATATCCCCCTTAGTGATATTACTTGGCTGTTGATGGTTAGAAGGCTGGAATATGTTGTTGCTGGAATAAGTTCTGCTGTAGGTACACACTCGGACACTATTTTAGTTACAGAACCCCTGGAATAGTAGCTCGGAGTTCTGCTGCAGGTACACACTCGGACACTATTTTAGTTAAGGAACCCCTGGAATAGTAGCTCGGGGTTCTGCTGCAGGTACACACTCGGACACTATTTTAGTTACAGAACCCCTGGAATAGTAGCTCGGAGTTCTGCTGCAGGTACACACTCGGACACTATTTTAGTTACAGAACCCCTGGAATAGTAGCTCGGGGTTCTGCTGCAGGTACACACTCGGACACTATTTTAGTTACAGAACCCCTGGAATAGTAGCTCGGGGTTCTGCTGCAGGTACACACTCGGACACTATTTTAGTTACAGAATCCCTGGAATAGTAGCTCGGAGTTCTGCTGCAGGTACACACTCGGACACTATTTTAGTTACAGAACCCCTGGAATAGTAGCTCGGAGTTCTGCTGCAGGTACACACTCGGACACTATTTTAGTTACAGAACCCCTGGAATAGTAGCTCGGGGTTCTGCTGCGGGTACACACTCGGACACTATTTTAGTTACAGAACCCCTGGAATAGTAGCTCGGGGTCTTGCTGCGGGTACACACTCGGACACTATTTTAGTTACAGAACTCCTGGAATAGTAGCTCGGGGTCCTGCTGCAGGTACACACTCGGACACTATTTTAGTTACAGAACCCCTGGAATAGTAGCTCGGGGTCTTGCTGCGGGTACACACTCGGACACTATTTTAGTTACAGAACTCCTGGAATAGTAGCTCGGGGTCCTGCTGCAGGTACACACTCGGACACTATTTTAGTTACAGAACTCCTGGAATAGTAGCTCGGGGTTCTGCTGCAGGTACACACTCGGACACTATTTTAGTTACAGAACCCCTGGAATAGTAGTTCGGAGTTCTGCTGCAGGTACACACTCGGACACTATTTTAGTTACAGAACCCCTGGAATAGTAGCTCGGGGTTCTGCTGCAGGTACACACTCGGACACTATTTTAGTTACAGAACCCCTGGAATAGTAGCTCGGAGTTCTGCTGCAGGTACACACTCGGACACTATTTTAGTTACAGAACCCCTGGAATAGTAGCTCGGGGTTCTGCTGCAGGTACACACTCGGACACTATTTTAGTTACAGAACCCCTGGAATAGTAGCTCGGGGTTCTGCTGCAGGTACACACTCGGACACTATTTTAGTTACAGAATCCCTGGAATAGTAGCTCGGAGTTCTGCTGCAGGTACACACTCGGACACTATTTTAGTTACAGAACCCCTGGAATAGTAGCTCGGAGTTCTGCTGCAGGTACACACTCGGACACTATTTTAGTTACAGAACCCCTGGAATAGTAGCTCGGGGTTCTGCTGCAGGTACACACTCGGACACTATTTTAGTTACAGAACCCCTGGAATAGTAGCTCGGGGTCTTGCTGCGGGTACACACTCGGACACTATTTTAGTTACAGAACTCCTGGAATAGTAGCTCGGGGTCCTGCTGCAGGTACACACTCGGACACTATTTTAGTTACAGAACCCCTGGAATAGTAGCTCGGGGTCTTGCTGCGGGTACACACTCGGACACTATTTTAGTTACAGAACTCCTGGAATAGTAGCTCGGAGTTCTGCTGCAGGTACACACTCGGACACTATTTTAGTTACAGAACCCCTGGAATAGTAGCTCGGGGTCTTGCTGCGGGTACACACTCGGACACTATTTTAGTTACAGAACCCCTGGAATAGTAGCTCGGAGTTCTGCTGCAGGTACACACTCGGACACTATTTTAGTTACAGAACCCCTGGAATAGTAGCTCGGGGTTCTGCTGCAGGTACACACTCGGACACTATTTTATTTATAGGACTCCTGCCACTCACGGAAAGGCTCCGGCCCCGGTCCTACCTGCTGCGCGCGCACATGGCGTCCTGGCGGTACATGCACAGTTTAAAGCCGCGGTCTATAGGGAGCTCTAGGGAACCGCGAGGAGGCGGGGCCATGACGGACATATCTGTCCTTCCATTGGTGTGCACCACCATGTGATCGCGTCACGGCACGGGAAGACAACATTCTTGTCTTCCCTGCCAGCTTTCCCGTCACAGCGCTTTGCGCGCCCACGGCCACTGGGGCCTGCCCCATAGAGGGCAGTGCTGTAGTGTGGCGCGCACGCCGCAGTGGCCACTGGTGACCAGGCCTAAAGTCAGTGTATGACCTCATATTATTTCGCTGGACACCCGCCATATTGCACCTCTCTTGCATTCATTAGTGCTGTACCGCACCGTCTCCCAGGCTAGCCATTGTCTGAATGACACACTTCATTGCAGTTACATTGCTGCCGGCTTGAGCTCCGGTGAGGGGTTTTTGGGGGGACCTGGAAGAGATTTTTTGCAGCACAATCGCAGGATAATCTTCTGTCCGTGGTCATTGATGTGACATCCCAGTATGCAACCCGCTGAAGTGGTGAATCCCGTAACATATTGTGTGTGTGTGTGTGTGTGTGTGTGTGTGTGTGTGTGTGTGTGTGTGTGTGTGTGTGTGTGTGTGTGTGTGTGTGTGTGTGTGTGTGTGTGTGTGTGTGTGTGTGTGTGTGTGTGTGTGTGTGTGTGTGTGTGTGTATTGTGCATTATAAATACATTGGTAAGAATAAATTATTTATTCACATTGTATACACACATTTCAGCGGCGGTAGCAGCGCGAAATCTTTATTTTCCCCGTCTTCCCCCCTGTCGGCCGGTTCCACGCTCACTGCCGCACGCACAACCCTATTATTGGAAGGCTCACTAACCACAGCCAACTATAACTGCTGCGCGCGCGCACGGCGCAGCAAGCGCGCTCTCTATAGAACAGCCCTAAGATTCATTCACTATTAAAATATTATTTGCATCTGGTTAAAGATAACAGGCATTCATTTCTCTAGGGCCGTTTGTTGCTCAAATTTAGGAGCAAGCCGGTCAGAATTAGTATTGTTACGTTCAGCAAGCCCACCAGAACCTATTGATATGACTCATGTTATTCCAAGAATTATTGGAATAAAGTTATGAGATCTTTGATACATTAAGTCAAACTTTTAAACTCCACAAGGTAGTTTTTTTTTTCATAAGTATCCGCTAGAGCTGATTTACGACTGGGATGAGTCTTGTGTGTTTCAATGCAAGAAGGTCTAGGCATAAATGTTGGCATGTTTGAATAGAAAATTAGAATTCAGCAAGAGGTGTGTTTGGGATCAGACACGTGAATTTTCATTTTTTCTACGCCAGTGACCTCTCTGGGAAGAACTTATGGCGCTTAGTAATAACAGTAGACAGAAATGCTTATGGCCTAATTGCAGGCTGCAAAGAATTCTTAGTTTATTTATTTATTTATAAAATATTTTACCAGGAAGTAATACATTGAGAGTTACCTCTCGTTTTCAAGTTGTCAAAGATTATTTTTGGCCCCTGCATGTAAAGTGCAGAATGTCACCCAGTTAGTTTAATAAAAATGAATAAATGGGACTGGTGTACAATACTAATCCTTTACGGTAGAGCGTATGTGTTTTACATATAATGTTTAACTATTTCTCTCCTCGAGGACTAGGTCATGCAGTGAAAAAGTCTTAGGACCGTGTCATGTTTTTCATAGAGAACAAACAGCATGTTCTTTGACAATTGTATATACATCGGATGTGCTTAAAGCTGCAGTTCAGTTTTTTTTTTGTTTTTTTTAAATTTATTTTTTTAATTCAATAGTTTCATGTGGGCAATCTCTAATTACCTAAAGAACTGTATAGCTGCCGGACAATTCGTTCTCCATGTATTGATCGGCGAAATTTGGCGACACCTTTAGATATGGCATATGTTTTTCATCTGCTTCTGTCAGTCAGTGGAAGCTCATGTTTATTCATGAGCACTCCTGCACTGACATGTGCTAGAGGGAGGGCAGGGCTGACAAAGGGGTGTGCCAGGGCTTGTGACAGGACATGAAGGGGCAGTGCCTTAGTAAATGCTTGTTAAAATAGAATACAAGAAAATTGGTCTTTCAAAGTTGTTTTTTTAAAAACAGAAAATGCTAAAAGTATTTTTTCTTACTACAGAACTGATTTATTAAAAAAAAACACACATGCAGGATACTGACTGAACTGCAGCTTTAAATACTATTCACTGTATATTTCCTTGTTACAAAAAGGTGCACACGACACAGAAATTGCTGCAAACACAGAAGTACTTTACTCATTTGTCTTCATAAAGTGGGACATTGAAACAAACCCGATATCAGTTTGAGTAATACAATGATCAATAACTTCGGGGAAATCTACCACACTGCTTTAAAGAACAAGTCAAATGAGACAAATCATGTAATAAGTCAATATCCCAACTTCACACAATGTGACTTTTACAAACCCTTGTGGACCCCACAGAGTTAATAATATTAATAACTTTATTTCATATAGCACTTTTATCCCAATGGGACTCAGCGCGTCACAATGACAGTACAGCGCGCGGTGCGCAGCACGTAGGAATGTTACAGGCACAGTCCCTGCCCGTAGAGCGTAAAATTTGATGTTTTTGGTGCCTGAGGCACAGGGAGATAAAGTGACTTGCCCAGGGTCACAAGCAGCTGACACCGCGGGAATTGAACCAGATTCCTCTGCTTCTTACTCAATGTGAGTCTTTACTCACTGAGCCGCTCCAGCTGACTGTTATGAATCCAGACCTACTGTATGTTTTGCGTTGACATGTGCCAAGAAACAAGCTGTTAACACTGAGTTTAACCTGGCCTGTGGCTGAAGTTACTTTGGCATAATGTCTATGCCACCTTTAACCTAATTATCTAACATCAACGAAAATCAAGTGTCCTAACAGCCCTTTAAAGGGGCAGTCCCTCCTAGGAGCAAAGTGAACTAATTCCAGTGACATGTTTAAAGGGTCTCACCTGAGTGAATAATCCCTTTAATGTAACCCAAACCGGACACCTACACATTTACATTTAATAGTTAGCCTTGGGAGGCGTTGGATTCCCCCAGGCTTCTGTGTGTGATGTCTCTGCGTGTTCAGCGAGTGCTTGTTCAGTCAGAGTAATTGTCCTACTTAAAAACAACAGGTGAATACCGGAATAATGGCAAGAGTAACATTCTTCTATTTCTTCAATTCCCACCTTGGAGTGAAAATGCTTCTTTAAGAGTAATATATCAGTCCTGCCAAACCGCGCACGACATCCTGAGAGTTCAATCCATCCTTTCCTGGCGTTGATCCCGTGCGTTCTAGGGTTCCACAACAGAAAAAAAAAAACCTAAAACGCGTAGGGGAATTGAAACCGAGATCCCCCAGTTTAGTTGTCGGGACGTGTACATCAGACAGCAGCATTGACTTTCAGGAGTTATGAGGTTAGTTGGAAATGGATTTGTGGCTGTAAGTGTAGTGTGCCATAATACAGGGATAATTACAAGGACATTACAAAGCCGGGAAGATAAAGGATGGAACAGCCCAGTCTCGTGTAGCTGGACAAGGGAGAGATACAATAGTGCGCAAGGTGAATTTAATGTCCCTCTTGGTTACCTGCGCATTGTGAGCGTATTCATGTCCTGGAGAGATATTGATGTCAAAACTTACTCGCCGGGGCTTATTAAAGATGGCTGCCTGTGTGCTTTTTTTTAAAAGTCGGCTTCGTTTTCAGACCTGATTTCTGCACTTTGAAAGTTTTGCCGTATTATTCCTTCAGCTCCCAACCAGCGCTTCATGAAATCAGCATGCATCGTGCAATATTAGTTATTTAGACTTTGGGCCTAATTTTTCAAAGCTAATATACTTTAAAATATATAATGCCCCTTAAAATACCAACCAGCCATTAAAACTGCAGGGAATGTTACATATTGCTGGCAGCATTCAGGATATTGCTGTTTAACTGAATGTTGCTATGTGGGAGTGCCCCTTTAAGAACAAGCACTGCCCTTATTCCCTCACCTGCTGTCTCTATAAGTCTAGATTGTAAGCTCTCCGGGGCAGGGATTTCCTTTCCTATTGTCTGACTTTCCTGCACTTATTGTTGTATTATAATTCCCTGTACTGTATTGTCTTTGTAAAGCGCTGAGTGCACTGCGGGTGCTATATAAATAAAGATCTATACATACATACATACATACTGTACATACATACTGTACATACATACATACTGTACATACATACATACTGTACATACATACATACATACATACTGTACATACATACTGTACATACATACATACTGTACATACATACATACATACTGTACGTACATACATACATACATACTGTACACACATACATACTGTACATACATACATACATACATACTGTACATACATACATACTGTACATACATACATACTGTACATACATACATACTGTACATACATACATACTGTACATACATACATACATACTGTACATACATACATACTGTACATACATACATAATGCTTGCATCTCACAGTGTGTTACCCATGTGGGATCAGTCAGAGGGAATAGTAACAGGTGGTAGAACTCAGCAGGTAGAGAAGGTCTTCCAGAAGAAGTTCTTGCAGGCGGCCTTCTCCCTGGCAGCGGGCTGATTAAACAGAGACCTCTGCTCTCTGTTGGGCAGCTCGGGTTCCGCGTGGTTTTCATTGGTCACATCATCACCCTGCGAGCTCCAATCAAACATGGCAGATAGAACCATCAGCAGGGCGTTCTTCTTCCCCTCCGCCAGCTCCTAAAGGAGAGGAGATATAGGAGGTACGTCCTCACTGTGAGCATACACAAGGTGATACCATGGCTTAAAGCAGGGGTTCCCAACTCCAGTCCCCAAGACCCCCCAACAGGTCAGGTTTCCAGGTCAAAGACTGAGCCACTGATTGAGCCACCTGTGCTGAAGCAGGGATATCCTGGAAACCTGACCTGTTGGGGGGGGGGGGCATGGGGGGGTCTTGTGGACTGGAGTTGAGAACCCCTTGTATAAGGGAATACACACTTTTGCATCACCATTGATGCACAATCACTTGTTTTAACAATCTAACCAGCATTTCTATTTTTATATCCATAGTTGTTTGCAAGTGCATTTCTTTTGTATTTGTTAATACTGTTCTTTTTTTTCTTTTTTTTTTAAATCATTGGCTATTAAGGTACCTCAATCTTCAGGGCATATCCGTGGTATTCATTGGAATCTGTTGAATTACCAGAATACAATACTACAGCTATTTTGTTTTGTAAAATAAAGTGAAACAATTTTGTTAACAACATGAATGAATGTAATCTTCTGTAGCCTTTCTTATCTGTGCACCTGGGTACTGTATTCTGTATTCTTTGTTTTACTTAACCATCCCTGACCTAAACATTGTCAAGTATTAGACAAGTGTTTTTCAACAGGGGTTCCTAGGAACCATAGGGGTTCCCCGGGCATCCCTAAAGGGTTCCCTGCAATTTGCAGGTCATTTAAAAATGGTACCAAATACAGACATATTTACAATGCATCTGATCTCAGACGCGCTATTAGAGAGGGTTGGGGTTCCTTACACTGCATCTGTTCTCAGACGCGCTATTAGAGAGGGTTGGGGTTCCTTACAATGCATCTGTTCTCAGACGCGCTATTAGAGAGGGTTGCGGTTCCTTACACTGCATCTGATCTCAGACGTGCTATTAGAGAGAGTTGGGGATCCTTACAATGTATCTGATCTCAGACGCGCTATTAGAGAGGGTTTGGGTTCCTTACAATGCATCTGATCTCAGACGCGCTATTAGAGAAGGTTGGGGTTCCTTACAATGCATCTGATCTCAGACGCGCTATTAGAGAGGGTTGGGGTTCCTTACAATGCATCTGATCTCAGACACGCTATTAGAGAAGGTTGGGGTTCCTTACAATGCATCTGATTTCAGACGCGCTATTAGAGAGGGTTGCGGTTCCTTACACTGCATCTGATCTCAGACACGCTATTAGAGAAGGTTGGGGTTCCTTACAATGCATCTGATCTCAGACGCGCTATTAGAGAGGGTTGCGGTCCTTACACTGCATCTGATCTCAGACACGCTATTAGAGAGGGTTGGGGATCCTTACAATGTATCTGATCTCAGACGCGCTATTAGAGAGGGTTGGGGATCCTTACAATGTATCTGATCTCAGACGCGCTATTAGAGAGGGTTGGGGTTCCTTACAATGCATCTGATCTCAGACGCGCTATTAGTGAGGGTTGGGGTTCCTTACAATGTATCTGATCTCAGACGCGCTATTAGAGAGGGTTGGGGTTCCTTACACTAAATCTGATCTCAGACGCGCTATTAGAGAGGGTTGGGGTTCCTTACAATGCATCTGGTCTCAGACGCGCTATTAGAGAGGGTTGGGGTTCCTTACAATGCATCTGATCTCAGACGCGCTATTAGAGAGGGTTGGGGTTCCTTACAATGCATCTGATCTCAGACGCGCTATTAGAGAGGGTTGGGGTTCCTTACAATGCATCTGATCTCCGACGCGCTATTAGAGAGGGTTGGGGTTCCTTACAATGCATCTGATCTCAGACGCGCTATTAGAGAGGGTTGGGGTTCCTTACAATGCATCTGATCTCAGACGCGCTATTAGAGAGGGTTGGGGTTCCTTACAATGCATCTGATCTCAGACGCGCTATTAGAGAGGGTTGGGGTTCCTTACAATGCATCTGATCTCAGACGCGCTATTAGAGAGGGTTGGGGTTCCTTACAATGCATCTGATCTCAGACGCGCTATTAGAGAGGGTTGGGGTTCCTTACAATGCATCTGATCTCAGGCGCGCTATTAGAGAGGGTTGGGGTTCCTTATAATGCATCTGATCTCAGACGCGCTATTAGAGAGGGTTGGGGTTCCGCAGAATTTCACAATATAATTATAGGATTCCTTAACCAAAAAAAGGTTGGAAACCCCTGTATTAGACTAATGTTAACCTTAGGAGACAAATCGCGCCGTAGTTCTCAACCTTTTTAGCATGGAGACGCTCACACCTTATTTTTTAATACATTTAAAATATTTCCTTTTATGCCAGGGTTTCTCATGTTAAATAATTATTTTACAGACCGCATTGTTCTTTTATTTTACTTCCAATTCAAATGCAATGTTTCAATGTCCTATTTCTAAGTGTAAAGCTGCGTGTGTATGTGTCGTATACATTCCTGTGACACATCTGACTTGGCTGCCACAACACAAAGGTATTAACGACACCATAGTTGAGAATCACTAGGATAGCGAAGCCTTATATTCTCTAATGGCATTATTGTAACTTCCGTATAAACTCGGTGTAGGAGATCTGGTTGCCGGCATTTAGCCGCCACTCACCTCGCCGTTGGGACATCTCTCCGCTGGCCGTTTCACCGCCAAGGTCAACCCTTAATCTTACCCCTTACCCTAACCTTAACCCCTAAAACTACCGCTACCCCTGCCTTAAAAACCTTAACCCCTTCCCTAAAAACCTTAACTCTTTACTCACTGAGCCTCTAATTGAGCCACCTGTGCTGAAGCAGGGATATCCCGAAAACCTGACCTGTTGGGGGCGGGGTGGGGGCTTGAGTACTGGAGTTGAGCACTCCTGCTCTATCAGATAATTATATTTCAATGCAGCGAAGCAGGTTAATGTTATACAGTTTCTGCTCATGTGAAGGCAAATCTTCAATAAATGGCCAATCCTTTTTTCCCCTTTCCCGGCGACACATACTTTGCTGTGATTTAGGGCAGCGGCATTTGATAATGGTAAAATAAGATAATTCCGCTTCTTCTTCTTTTTTTTTTTTTATACAGATGTTAGTAAAAGTGGAAAGGAAGAACAAATCAAATGTCCAATTATTATATAGCTCCATTATTTTTCCGTGACATCAGTGGTTCTTTAAGGATGCGACTCTAACCTTTTTAAACATCACTCTAGAAGCGATTCCGAGAGAAATGACAGATTCTAACAGATAATGTACTGCCGGCCTCCAATCCTGCCCTTCCCCTCACTATTTTAATGTAACAACCTGCTTTAATGGTTACATTTATGGACTGTTTCCTGGAACTTTTTCAAAAAGAAAAAATGGAAAAAGTAAATGAATCTTTGAAATGGAAGCCTTTAAAACAACGGCGATTTAATTAACTGCGCGGGCCGAAGTTCCCAACGTCCATTCGCAGCCTGACATCTTTCTTTCATAACTTTATTTACTCATTGATTTTCTTTCAATTCACCTTGAGGTTGCAGAGCTGCCGTCTCCTATTAAGTGGAATGTATCCAGGCACTTATCTGAAAACAAGCACCACGTGTGCGCTCCCTGGGCAGACGCAAGGAAGCAGGACGGGTCCTTTCTGGTCCGGTTTCCTTAATCTGACAAGGGGGCACCGCCAGACTCATTCTACCAGATAAGATCTACTGCTCCCGGAACCACAACATGAAACGTGCCGAGCGCTGCGAGGAATGAACGTATACAACAAAAGACAGGGGCGCCCAATGCTACATCCAATTGACAAAACATATATGGTAATAAGTATAAAGTTAAATACGTCAATAATAATATTTTCTTGGTCATTTAGTTTAATATGATTGTTTCCCCTCATACAGGAGGTAAAAGGGAAAGCTTCACAGTGTAGTGTAGGACCTGCATTAATTTGGTTATACCTTGACGTTGGTATGCAGGCTTATGACGCTTTGGCCAAAGGGGTTAACTAAATAACCAAGATAAATATTATTATTGAAGTATTTAACTTTATACTTATTACCACGTATGTTTTGTCAATTGGATGTAGCATTGGGCTCCCCTGTCTTTTGTTGTATACATTTGCCACGCTTAGTAGCACTCCTTTTGACACACATATATACATACATACATACATACATACATACATACATACACACACACATACATACATACATACATATACACACACACACATACATACATACACACATACATACACACACACACACACACACACACACACATACATACATACATACATACACACACACACACACACACACATACATACACACATACATACACACACATACATACATACATACACACATACATACACACACACACACATACATACATACATACATACATACTGTGGTGGGTGTTGGGGTTTGAGCTTTCTGGGAATGTGTGTGTTAAGGAGTGAAGGTGCATGCTCCATGGAATAGGAAATACGTGCACATTGATCATCGCCAGCTGCCTCTTTGTTAAAAAGACTTCACAGTGCAGGTTTCTAAATTGAGATATGTCAAAGTTAAGCGATATAACATGTTCTCCCGCTCATCCTCCAAAACATAGGAACATCTGAAGCGGTCCATTAAATCTGGAGCGAAGTGACTATTGCCGGTGCGGTCAACTCCAGTCCTCCAGGGCCACCAACAGGTCAGGTTTTCAGGATATCCCTGCTTCAGCACAGGTGGCTCGACTGAGCCACTGATTGAGCCACTTGTGCTGAAGCGAGGATATCTTGAAAATCTGACCAGTTGGTGGCCCTTCAGGACGAGAGTTGGCCAGCCCTGGGCATTTGGGAACTGTATGCCCAGGTCCATCGTTACATAAACGTGAACACATGGAGCTATTCACCGAGGGTCCTTTGCAGGTTAACGCCCCAATCCGGCATTACCCCACAAACAGACCTTAGTGAATAACTCACTAAAGATATAAATAGGATAGTCACTGTTTACAATAAGACTGTAGCAACTCACCCACCCCCGCCCCCTCCCAATTTAATCTCACTCATTTTAACTGATGTATTTGGAAAAAAAAATAGCTTAAACCCTGAAACTTTATGCAAAATCCCCCTGGTTTTATACAGGCTGGCTGGCTGGCTGGCTAGCTAATATTTCCTTAAAGCTGCAATCCAAGCCGTTTTTTATTTATTTTTCTCTAAATATAGGATTGAAGCAGGGGGTCTCCGGATCTGAATCCTATTAATTTCAGCTACGGGGACCCCCTGCTTCCGGAGATACTTGCCAGTAGCTGCTTAGCTAGTAGTAATCACATACTGGTGGAGTTTTAAAGGACCCGCAGCCTGCGAGCCAATAGGAAGCCGTGACGTCATCAGGTTCGGCCTTTAAACTTTGCAGAGATACCGGCACCCCCTTTGGCGGTCTGTATCTCTGGAAGCACGGGGTCCCCGGAGTTTAAATTAATGGGGTTCAGCTCTGGAGACACCCTGCTCCAATCCCATGTAATATATATATATATATAATTTTTCTTTTAAAGGCCTACTTGGATTAAAGAAACAGCCTGCACCATTCTTTTTGCGTTTATTTTAAGAAATCGCTTCTTGTGCCTTCCAACAAGATTTTTATTTTTAAAACGCGATGCTTCGGTCAGGAGGTATATGCATGTGAAATATTAAGGGTCGGGGAAGTAAAAATGGACTCCGCCCGGGAGCCCACTGCAGTCTATAAATTAGCATGGTACATCAGATGCTAGAGATTACAAAAATCATTATTTAAAAAAAAACCAAAACACTTATTTATAAACAGCCGGAAATAATCAGGGGGCAAGATGTGAACATTAAATAAGTTAGAGTCATAGGCATTACGAATAATATGTTTAAAATACATATTTCTACTGAGAATTGGAGGAAACAACATTTCTAAAAAAAAAATGTAAGTGTTTCAAGTGCTACGCTGGGAGCGTTTTTGGTCGCTTCTGTTTATATAGAAATGGATCCATTAAAAGCAATAAGGAATGGAAGGCAAGTAATAGTTTTATGAGCCATCTCAACTGGGTGACTGCACCGTAAAGGGGCGTTACCTCTGTTTGATTTGATAAATGCAGCAGCTCTACACCTTTATGGCAATGTCATTCTCTAAACTGCCAATCCAGTTTCCCCCGGGCACTCAATATGGCCGACGTTTTCAAAAGAGGAAGTGCTGTGCTTTTCCAGATGGTTGTTATAGCAACCCAAGGAAGCATAATATATTACAACTCATTGACAAGAGCATTAGGAGTGAGGGGGGGGGGGTGCAGTAAGGTTTATCTAATACGGCCCAACTGATTTATTCAATAAAACACATAGGATTGTGCAGGTAATGCACCTGAGCCACAAACATTTAATTGCTATCAGTGGCTCAGTGAGTAAAAACACTGACTGATAACAATGACACAGAGTTTGAAGCAGGTAACTTTGGTTCAGTTCCCGGTGTCAGCTCCTTGTTGTGACGTTGGGCAAGTCACTTTGTCTCCCTGTGTCTTTGTGCTGCATACTGTGCACTATACTGTAATCGTGAAGCGCTTTGTGTCCCATTGGGGAAAAAAAGCACTATATGAAAATAAAGATATTATTATCATTGTCGCCTTTCTACTTAGTTATTTCTTGCCTCTATTTCTAAGAACAGGGAGTTGAATTTACAACACTGAAGTTATCCGTACAACAAAATAAAAAACGGCCAACTACATGCGGCAGTTTTAATGTTGATGAACGTTAAAAAAAACACAGCCAAGCCCCAATCCTGACAAGAATTGATAATAAAACGAAATGTAAAAAAATTCCCATTTAGTAGGATGTTAAAGAGGAACGATAGGTTCCAAATGCAACCCAGTCCCTCTTACCTTGCTGTCTCTTAATGGCAATTTCTCCTCTCTGGTAGGCGCTGCAGACCCGAACGTGTAGACTGCCAGCAGCAGGAAGAAGGGTAGCTGCATGCTGAATGCTGACAGGTACTTGTCTTTAGTTGCAATACCCTGATTCCTCTCTCCTTTTAGTTCTTTTGGCTCCATCTCAAACTGCAGCTCTTTATACACCTACTCCAACAGCAAGCCCAACCTCCCCCTTCCCTCGTAGTGACGTACAACCCAAGAGTCATTAGCCATCCAAACCGAGCACTTTGTGTATTTAATACCCCAATTAACGCTTGTGTTGTAGGTTGATCAGGACTCATTGGTGGTTCATTCACATATGTGCTAAGCGCTTATTCATACAATCAAGTTACCTTACGTACAAACATACTTTAGAAAGGAGAAGGTTTTGTGTTGGGGGTAGAGAGACAGAGAGACAGGTCCGCCATCTCCATGGTGAGTCTGCATATGAACTAGAATGAGCTAAAATGGGGTTGAACACGAATGGTGTGTGTATAAGGACCAAACTCAGTATGATAATATATTATGTCCAGGGAAGATGTTAAATTGTAGTCGGGAGAACCACACATTACATAGGTTATGGTGGGTAAAAAAAGTGACAAAAATCCTCCACCATACAGCATATAAAAAGATCACGTGAGCACATTCACATGTCTCAGACAGGTCTGCCACTCTACTTTTCCCCATTATCTCCCAACATACAGTGCTTCTAGTGCAGCCAGGGATTCTGGGAAATTACATGCAAATGAGCACACAGTGCCACCTTTTGCTTAATTCAGGACACAAACTTTGAAAATCCAGGCAAGGAAACATTGCCTTATGATCTTTACTCTGCCTATGTTTCTAATCAGATAGATTTATTTAAACCTATTAGCCATGTGTATAGTGGGCCCACTTTAATATTATCAAAACCCTACCGTTAGGGTTTCTAACTGGAACACTTACAAATAAAACAACTGTAGTTTATTCCTATTGCTTTGTTGCCCACATTATTTTCATAACGCATGTGATATATTCAGAAAGAGATTTGGCCAAGAACTTGCAGAAATAAAAGGAACGGACTAAATTTAAGGCAAAGAAGGGTGGGTCGTCTTGTTGGTCCTTTCTGCGATGTAGTAACAATGGAAAGAAAGGGAGTAGGAGGTATGATAACTTTTATTGGACCAACAAGGAGTTGATAGATCCCAAGACCCTGAGAGGCTCAAAAGCTTGTAACACATCAACTACTTGTTGGCCAATAAAATGTATCACACTGTGACGGTGAAGGGGTACCCAGGCCAGTAAATAAAGGTATTAGGCCCAGCTGGGTGCCCCCGAGTCATAGTGGGTAAATATAAAGTGTCAGCTCTGAAGCCCACTAATGGCTGCAACCCTGTAATTGTGTTAGAACGGTCTGTGTGTCCCGCTAGGTATAAGGGGACCACATGTATGTCATGTAACAGAGTTCCCCTCAATCATACGGGGTAAATGTGAAGTGTCAGCTCTGCAGCCCACTGCTGGCTGCAAGCCTGTAAATGTGTGTCATGGGAGAGGGTGTTTGGCCCGGTATTAAAGGGGTTACACCCCATTTGGCCACCCCCTGCTCTCACTTGGGAAGCAAGGGGTTAACTGGACTGCGATCCAGTAAGGTGTTTTTTCCCTGCTTCAGCAACCAAATGTATATTCCCCTGTAAATATGTATTGTTTCTGTTCCAGTGTTTGCGCCAACACATACACTGGGATTGATGCGGGAGGGAAAGGGTTAAGGTTAACTTAGTGTTTATAGCCCTTTGTTCCAGGTTCCCGCCTTTTCAGGCTCCATTTTGCAGCCTCCCATAGGTCACCATTGCAGCTCCATGCATTCCAATGGCAGATCTGGCGGTTTTGGGCCTATTTCCAGCGAAGACCAGCAGGTGGCGTCCGAGAGGAGGAGCGGCGGTTTCCCATTGTAAGTCAATGGGGCCATTGACTTCAATGGGGATTCCTTGACACCGACCTCCAGGAACGGGTTGGCAGCCATCCAAACCGCAGACCGCAAAAGCGGATACAATGTCTTTAAAAAGAGCTTTTATCACTGAGTTCAAGTTCAACTGCAATTGGCGTGGGAACCTTAGGTTCTAGGGCACCTAGAAATAAAATTATTTTTGCCCCTAGCTCCTAGGCACCCCCACATCCAACCCCCACCGGGTCCGAGAATCCAGGGCCCCCGTAAAGGGTCGAGCTCAACAGGAGGGTCGCGCCATTGACTCTAATGGCGGAGCGGAGGTCCCATTGGATCCCATGGCGGCGCTCGCCCATGCATTTCCTATGGCGGCGCCGGCCATTGATTCCAATGGGGGAAAAGTCGCGTGGCGTTAAAACGGCTAAGTCCGAAACTGTACAATGTGTAAGTCCATATCTCTGGTTCTGCGAGGACCAGATGGTTGGGATTTGGGTTGCATGTAGTCACTGCTCCGGCATGACTGCATGGCCCTCTCCGAACAACCAGAGTATGGGCAAATGTAAAGAACTGTGATTTTCCCCATAGACTCCAATGGCGGCGTTACTCCATTGAAAGGCTATGGCGGAACAGCCCCATAGACTCCAATGGAGGAGTTGCGCCATTGAAAGTCTATGGTGGCGGAACCCATTGACTTCAACGGCGGAGTTGTTCCATTGAAAGCCCATAGCGGCAGAGCCCGTTGATTTCAATGGGAAAAGAGTGAAAAGCAGAGATTCATTTTTAAGCGGAGAATCCTGTATAAAGTAATCAGAGTTTTAAACTGCATTTGTGTATCTCCGGTTCTGGGGGTCGTAGAGAGCTGAAACTTGGCCACAATGGAGAGTCCCCTCCGGCATGAGGGACTGGCAAGTGTCAGCCCACTGGGCCCAGCAGAACGGATTATTTTAATATGTGAAGGTACTAAACTCAGAGCCTATATGGTATGGTAATGCCCAGGATGGGAGACAAATAGTCGATCATAAACTCCTGATCAAAGACTCCCCCACCCTGCTTGTGTATGCGAACACAAAGGAATGCAGGACATGGGTACTTGATATTAAGTGTTGAACTTCACACCTTGGACAAAGGGTATCCTGGCAAAGTCAGACTTGAAGACGCCAGTCTTGTGGGAGGGGGGCTGAGGAAATAAGCCCCCTGTTTAGAATATTACCCACCCAGTGGGCAGGTATTACGGTGCCCCTCAGGTGAGGTGGCAAGGAGAGATTGGGTGCAGGTAATTGTTCTCCAATGGCATGCACTCAATAATTTGATTGGAATTACATATAAACCAGTGTCCATCCTATACTCTGTGTTCTTCGTGTCTTCGTGTCTTTGTGTATTTTCGTGATTACTGCATGAATTGCTAATCGTGAAACCTGATTACTTCATCATTCCAACCCTAAGTAAGTTTATATTTTGCCTGCTTTTTGTATATCTTGTGTGTTCACCTTCTTTAAGGAATAAACTCTAATTTATCATATCTAAGTCGTGTTCAATTCAACCCAGAGATATTTTTGGTGTGTATTATTATACCCTGTCATAAGTTACCGTGACAATTAGAATTGTCTGTAGGTGTCCCGCTAAGCATAAGGGGACAACATCAATACCCGGAGTTACATTGTATATGTCTTCCCCAGTTATGTATCAGTTATAAGCATTGTCACAGTGTTTCACTGCCAATCATAGAAAGGAAAAAAGTTTTAAAAGTCAGCAGCCTTTTGCATAGGGTATAAGCAGTGAGGTAACTTTGGCTGGGAACGTCCTAGAGTGCTGCGTTTTTGAGGTGAGCGCTGCTGGGGTAAAACCATTAAAAAGGTTATCACGCAATTTTTACAAAGCCTTATAAAAACTGATGAATTAAAGTTACCCTAGTTTAACTGTTTTAACATTAGAGACATACGGGGATTTTTCCTTCAGGCGTCCAGAACAGGAGGTAACACTTAAAGTGTAAGTACTATGCTTTAAAATGTATGGCAGGAAATCCAGTGAGTAAGCAATGCATAATTTAGACGCAGGCTTCTAAAGGCACCCTGCTGATTCGGTTCCCCTGTGTCTGGAAACAGGCCGAAGCTCAAAAGAATTAGCCAAGTAAGGTGTCAAGTGGGGAGGGGTAAACAGTTTGTCCCTATCAGATGTCCAGGTGTCAGGGGGCAGGTAGACAACCTGTCACCAGGGAAGTGGGCTTGGCTAGGTATGCTAAGCGGCTTAGGGATGAAGTTCGCACATGCCTGTGGCATACCTTGAAGCCTCTGCCAGGCTTCCTGAAGTATGGGCGAACCATGCCAATAGGTGGGATGTTCTGTTCCCACGCCGCGATTGGTTGCACAGTGAAAAGATAGGACTTGTGAGGTTCTAAAAGTCCGTGCAGCCAGTCAGGAGGTAGATTCAACATGCTGTAAAAAGATTCACCTGAGATTCCAACTAAGATCTTTCCTGTAACCAGATTTAACATCGCAACTAAGTGTATTTTCGTAGTATTTTGTAAATCAAGCTGTGTATGTTCATTCTGTAAATAAATCACAATTAATTTTATCTCACATTTTGCTCAATCAAAGAATCCGGGTATTTTTGTGTTAAAAGCATTGGTCTCCCGTGACACATATCCCCTACTCCCTCTCCCTTCGTTGTTACTACATGGCTACATTAAACAAAACGTAGCTTCCTTTGCCGATTCGTGTGATCCGGAAATGTAACTACAATTGTGAGAGTTACTCTGTTACCTAGATTGTGTGCTGTCTCTTGATGAGACATGCATTTTTCTTAGGCCGTTATTATACACCGCACGATGGCGTTCATAACAACCACAAATTTCTGAATGCCTATGAGGCCGCCCCATAGTGCGTGCACAATGAACCGCGTTTTGAAAAGACAAAAACATTTGTCTTTTCAAGTGATGGGATCACTGCCACCTCACATGGGCAGTTCAGCCAACCACAGCAAAGCAGCCTCATGACGCATCCTCCACGCCTCCCCATCGCCTCCCATCATAAAGTCACACATCACTCGGGCGAGAGGCGCACACGGACACGCGCCAGCACGGTGTATAATCGCGGCCTTAGAGTTCTATGAAGAAAGAAAGAATTATTATTTTTGGCTCTGCCAGAATATTTAGGATTTTTGCTCCGTTTGAACTTACTATAGTCAGCCAGAGTGAGACTGACACATGTCCATTTTGTGTGTGCCGGGCACAGATCACTCCCCCGGGGGAACATGTCATTCAAGTTATATTTTAAAAAAAATATATGGATTGCGGCTTTATTTGCAAGAAGAAATGCTACCCCCCAATGAGACCCAAGCAGACTTTCTGAGGGAAGTTTTAGAATCCATTGAAGACCAATCCTTAAGTTCAATAATAATCGGTGGGGATTTCAACAATGTGCATACATAGGGTGCCAGGTGGCCTCGCCAAAAATACTGGACACAATAGTGAAAGGTGTGACGTGCTTGACCCACACACATACACCTCTCTCCACTCCATGCTGTGTCCTGCTCTCCTTGGGCCCACCCCCAGTCTTCTGATACCTCCTCCTGATTGGGTGCTGCTGGGTAATGCAGCCAATCAGGATGGAGGAAGCTGCCCAGCCCCCGAACAACAGCCCTGCTCTGGAAAATCCCACGGGTCCCCAAGCCAGTCAGGAAACGACAGTATATCCAGAGAGGTGAAACCAGACACATCTGGACACGTATGGACACCTGGCAACCCTATGCATACACCTGAGCTAGACAAATCTAATACCCCAGGCCAATCTCACTCAACATTAATACATAAGACAGCTAAGAAAATTAGCTAATTAATGAAGGAATTTGTACTAATTGATACCTGGAGAGCAACACACCAGGGTCAAAGAGATTATTCCTATTTTTCAACCCCACACAACTCATACTCTAGATTGGACCATATCCTAGTCTACAAAGACATTTTCAAGAGCATATCCCAAGCTGAAATAGGCCCAATAATTGGTCGGATCATGCCCCCATAGAATTCATCATTAGCCCTCCCTTCACCGAGTAATCGGTTCCACTGGGGGTTAAATGATTCCCTACTAAACTACGCGGAGATAGAAGGTAAGATGCAAGAATCTCTAGAAGAATACTTTAATATAAACAAGGGCTTGGTGGAAGGCCCAGCTATTTTATGGGAGGCTCGCAAGGCCACAAATTAGAGGAGTTATCATATCAATCACTTCACATAGAAAGAAAACGAAAATGAAATTGGTACAGGAGCTAACAGAAAAATATCATTAGCCTAGAACAGAAACACAAATTTTGCCCTTTAAAAAATTCTCTCTGCTACTGGTGATGAACTAAGACTGATCCATATAGACGATACCGAAAATGCCTTAAAATGGACAAAACAGGTCTATTACAACAAAGGAAATAAAGCGGATAAGATCCCATCGAGTAAACTTAGAGGGGTAAAAGCGAAAACACAAATGTCAGCTATTAAATTTAAAAATGGAGATATCGCCTTTAGTGAGCATAACAAAAAAAAGCACAGGAATTCTCGGACGTTTATACAAAAAGATATAATTTCGACTCAAAGGGAGGTCTCCCATGGAAATAAGAATGTGTAAAGGGCGGGGGTTTGGGCGAAGGGCGGGGGTTTGGGCGAAGGGCGGGGGATTGGGCAAAGGGCAGGGGTTTGGGCAAAGGGCGGGGGTTTGGGCGAAGGGTGGAGGGGGGCGAAAGGCAGGGCCGAGGGGGGGGCGAAAGGCAGGGCTGAGGGGGGGTGAAAGGCAGGGCCGAGGGGGGGGGGGTGAAAGGCAGGGCCGAGGGGGGGGTGAAAGGCAGGGTCGAGGGGGGGGTGAAAGGCAGGGCCGAGGGGGGGGTGAAAGGCAGGGCCGAGGGGGGGGTGAAAGGCAGGGCCGAGGGAGGGGGTGAAAGGCAGGGGCGAGGGGGGGGGGTGAAAGGCAGGGCCGAGGGGGGGGGTGAAAGGCAGGGCCATTGCGTGAAAGGTAGAGACGCGTGAAAGATCCCTTCCACTGCGTTTCCTCACCTTGCTCCTCCTCTTCCTCCGGGTACCGGCCGCCCCCCTCCTCCACCTCGGGCTCCTCGGCGGTGTCCGTTCCCCCTGGCGAGGCGGAGCTGAGATGCTCCGATGAGGAGGTGCTGTGCCCCGCCGCCCCGTACTGCATGTCCTTCACGTCCTCCCATGCTGCAGGTAGGAGCCGGTGAAGGGAGAGGCGGAGAGAGCCGGAGGAGCGCTCTCGGGGATGGGGAGCTGGGGGAGCGGCCTGTGGGAGGTGAGAGCCAGAGATAGCGTGCTCTGGGGTGGGGGGGGGGGGAAGTGGGAGCGGTCTGTGGGAGAGCGCCGGGGAAGGGTGAGCGGGCTCAAACGCGTGGAGTGTGTGAGGCTGCGGGTATGCGGTGTGGTGTGTGAATGTAACAGTGGGCTAGAGCACCAGCCAATGAGAGCCATGGGGGGGCGGGACACAGGGGGGGTGGTAGACACACCGGCCAATGAGAGCCGTGGGAGGGCGGGCGGATGGACCGACGGACCAATCAAATGGTCTCCAGACACTCACAACCAAGATTTTCAATTTTATATATATAGATTTATATATATAACAGAAAAAAGAAGAAAAAGCGCCCGATCTTCGTGTATTAACGTAAATAAAATGTAGTAAAACATGGACATCACAATTCAAAACTCACAAGATTCCAAATATTAAAAGCATTGTATGAGTAATACTCATGCTCCGACCTGTCGTGTGTTGCTGCCACGGCGCCTCTGCTCCACTGGGTATGCTCCGGACTGATATCACGCCTCTCTAGATGGTGTTACACCTTGGAGGTTCCTCCGGCAACTCCCATCTCTTGGATGTAAGTTCACTTTGTGGTATAGAGTCTCAATACACAGGAACAGGGTCTGTCTTCACTCTCACAACTGGCACTAATTCTGAGCACTTGTAAAATGTCAGAGATAACACGTCCCTACGCGTTTCTTCAGACTAAGCTGATTTCTTCAGGGGATAAAGGTTGGTAGGATCAGGGTGGTTTAAATATATCCACTGACCAATCCATGATGACTTCTTATAATTAATTAATTTTACACACATGATAATCAATTGAATTGTGCAAAACTATCAATTAGTATATTTCTAGCACATATATTGATGCTAAATCTATAATAAACTTGATACAATTATTTCTGCACATACAGTTTTCGATGGTTGTTAAACTAATTCATTTTAAGGCTATTAAATGAACTGTTTGAGGATGGCATAGAAAAAATACATACATATTGAATTAATTCAAGGGAGGGGTATGGTTACATCATAGAATAAAAGAGAGCAGTGTGGTTGAAGATCAATTAAGTTAATTAACCAACTCAATTCATTATCAGGGTTTAACCCATGACAATATGGGTAATTGTTTTGACCTATAATAAAGATACACTTTTGCATTGAAAGAACATATTGGTTAATTTAATCCTAATTTAAACAAAACCTTTCTGTAAGGATCCGCGCTGCGGGTACACCCGCTTCCAGCGCCTCCTTACCTTTGCTCCGTGCCGTCCAGGCTCCCGGCCGGCGTATCTCACTCCTTGCGGCCCCCTCCACGGCTGCTCCCACTTCCGGGTCGCACGCGTCACCCCTATGGGCGCGCGCGGACCCAGGCTGCTATTTCCTGGCGCCGGGCGCCTGACTCTGCTGATGTGGCGCGCGTATCACGCGCTTCCCTGCCCCTGCTCCGTCAGTCCCGCCCCTCAGGCCCTTCTCTCCTATCAGGCCCTTCCCCAGGCCGCTCCTCCCCTTGCTCTGACAGGCCCCAGCTGCCCAGGCACCTCTCCCCTATCAGGTCCTCCCTCGGGCCGCTCCTCCATCCCTCCCCTTGCTCCGATAGGGGAGAAGTGTCTGGGAGGCTGGGGCCTATCGGAGCAAGGGGAGGGACGGAGTGGCCCGAGGGAGGACCTGATAGGCCCCAGCCTCCCAGACACTTCTCCCCTATCAGGTCCTCCCTCGGGCCACTCCTCCGTTCCTCCCCTTCCTCTGATAGGTCCCAGCCCCCTATTTAGTTTCCCCTCACCATTTCCTCTTTGCTCTGCATAGCTTCTGTACCTTGGTGCTGTCTGCTGTTGCCTGGCCCCTTTTGTCTTTCAGTTCCCGTTCCTGGATATTCTGCTGACCTCCCTGGATTTTGACCTTTGGCTTTGGACTTCGTTTATGCTGCTCTCTGGTACCCCTTGGAATTGGCTTTGAACTTTCTACCTTGCAGACTTCTATATCCCCAGGACACGGCTTACGGACAATCTACTAAGCTGCTCTCTCCACTCCACGACCCAGGCTTACGGACTTTACCTTCCACCGCTGGAGTTGGCAAGTACGGTACCCTTTCTATTTTTGTTACCCGGACCATCTACGCTACTTCCACACTCCGGCCGTGCCCCGTTTACTGTTAGGTGCGTGGTATTACTCCTTTCCACCTCAGTCCCGGGGTCTCGTCTGGCTTGTGGGCAGGCCGAGCGTTACACTTTCAAACACACTACTCTCTTATAATCAAAGTTCATATACATATGTAAATCCAACAATATAGTTTTGTTTATCATTATGATTGAGAAATTGATGATAATAGGTATTTAGACCTGTGATAGTACAGCTCAACCCCGTTATAGTGCGATCCCACATTTAAATGGTTAAAAGCTCACTCCATTGCATCTCCCACTCTCAGGGGAACTTGCCTGCTTGCTGTATGATTGTGACAAATCTAATACAGAGTGCTTTTCCTGGTAATGTACAGGTTAATAAAAGCTTCAATCAGACTTAGAACTTTGCAACTAATTTTGACAGATTTATTATAAATCATTCTTCCTGGTAATGCACAGGTTATTAAGAATTTATATTAGTGTTAGGGACCCTTGAGATGTGGTCTGCCGTTTAGTGGCTCAGGGGCATACAACACTTTGGCCAAAATGTTAAACTAAAATACCATTTTATTTAATAGATATCTACATATATATATTTAGGCACTGTACCGTGTATAGGTTTCACTGGATGTGCACTGAGCTCTCTCTGTGTTTCATGTTTTGTCTCTGGTTTTAAAAATATATTTAAACCACCCTGATCCTACCAACCTTTATCCGCTGAAGAAATCAGCTTAGTCTGAAGAAACGCGTAGGGACGTGTTATCACTGACATTTTACAAGTGCTCAGAATTAGTGCCAGTTGTGAGAGTGAAGCCAGACCCTGTTCCTGTGTATTGGGACTCTATACCACAAAGGGAACTTACATCCAAGAGACGGGAGTTGCCGGAGGAACCTCCAAGCTGTAACACCATCTAGAGAGGCGTGACGTCAGTCCGGAGCATACCAAGTGGAGCAGAGGCGCCGTGGCAGCAATACACGACGGGTCGGAGCATGAGTATTACACATACAATGCTTTTTATATTTGGAATCTTGTGAGTTTTGAATCGTGATGTCCATGTTTTTATTACATTTTATCTACATTATCACACGAAGATCGGGCGCTTGTTCTTCTTTTTTCTGTTAGGTCTGTCAAGGGAGGTTGTTGTGCCCAAGAAGAAGGCTGCCAGTATCTTGACAAATCATTGTCAGATTTTTCCAGATCACATCATTGGTTTGGTATCTGATTGTTTCATATGGACATTTTTTCAATCGCTTGATTTTTAACCCTTTATTGTGTTTTTTATATTTTTATTCATACATTTTTTTATTTTGGTATATGCATTGTAATACATTACAGTATATATTGATCTAGTGCACTTTAGACTTGTCAGTATTTAACATCTTATTGTGGTTATTCTTTAACACACAAGAGGTGTTTCATAGATAATCAACATCCAATTATACACCATACTAGTCATTACATCCAGATATACTAGGCGTAGTCTTTTCTTTTTCGTGTGTGTGTGTGTATGCTCATCTGCATGTCTTAGGCAGGTCTGCAACCCCACCTTTCCCCATTATCACCCAGCATAAAGCACTTCCACTGCAGCAAGGGATTCTGGGAAATGACATGCAAATGAGCACACAGTGTCACTTTTTGCCTCAATAACCATTTTTAACATGGTTCCCTATAGGCTTAAGCTTGCTGCATGGTCACAGCTTTGAGCACAGCCAGGGTTAAGGTGCATACCCAGAAAACCACCCACAGACAGCTGTTTCGACCTTGATGGGTCTCATCAGTGTGGGGTTGATTTTACTGGGAATGCAAGAGAGGCTTATGGGATAGGCTAAACCATAATACTGAGTTAAGTTATGGTGAGTAAAAAAAGTGACAAAAACCCTCCACAGGAAAGCAAATATGTAAATATAGCTGTATGCTCATCTGCATGTCTTAGGCAGGTCTGCAACCCCACCTTTCCCCATTATCACCCAGCATACAGCACTTCCACTGCAACCCCACACTGATGAGACCCATCAAGGTGGAAACAGCTGTCCAGGATTCTATACTGGTATTTAGAACAGATTTTATTATAGTACTCATTCGCAGCCTTTTTTACTTTGTCTGCTGTGCCTGGACACGGCCAGGACATTTGGAACGTGCCGGTTCTCTGTAGGTAACAGCGGGGCTATACATTCGCTAAAACACATCCGGTTCGGCTAGAGGGCACGCCATCACTTCCGGGTTAGAGCCCCAATAGCGATCTCCACTAGATGGTTGCGGGAAGACCGGGGCCCTATTCTCTATGAGAGCGGCTAGCCAGCGAAGGTACAGGTACAGGATAATCTCCTGGTGTGGACTTTAAAAGGACTTAGTACCTCGCCCGTTATTACATTGTACGGGGACAAACATCCACGATCCTGGCATCCGGTTTATCAAAGAGACTGTTACACTTCCGGGTCACGGCTCCAGAGGCATGCACAGTTCCTGCACTCAGTAAAGACGGCAGAAGCAGCTGACATCCTACTTGAGAGAGAGCATACAGCAATGGCGCCATAGCAGCACACGGAGGCGAATGAGTATACTCATTACATGCTTTTATTGATTTTTTGTTTGTGAGTGCATTTATGTTGGACCTAATCTATTTTTATTAAAAGTGTATTTTTCATGTTGCACTAGGATCGGGCGCTTTCTTTTCTTGTTGTTCACAGATTTATGGGAAGTCGTTGGTCCTTGTGGAGAGCTGCCAGATCCTATTTTTGAGCCCCTTTTTTCATATTTACATTTTTATATTTTTTAAAAATAATTTTTTTTTTTTTTTTTTTAAATTTAAAATTTTTTTTGTATTTTTTATTTTTTTAAATTTATTTTAATCATTAAACAATCATTTGCTTTTCACATTTATACCACTATTATATATGTATTCTTAAGTATGCTTTATGGGTCTCAACTATTTTTGCTTTAATATACATTGGTCTAAAATCACATACATTTTTTATAGCATGTTCAGTGAATACCAGTATTAATTCAGCTATTGAAATTATATTCATTTAATGTATAGTCGATCATTTATGCTAATCTATAGTGCTTACTAGTACTTATACACTTATATCATTAGTACCTGTTGAGCGCAGTCATCTTTCTGTGTATATATATATATATATATATATATATATATATATTTACCCACCCATTTACTAAATGTGTCTTCTATCTTTCTTCCATGTATTCCCCACATCTCTCTATATGCGTTGCGAGCATTTTTTAAGCATATATTAGACAGAGATATTCGTATGATTGATTATATCCTGTCACGCTGTGCTGCCCGCAGGCCAGACTAACCCCCAGTACTGAGGTGGAGAGTGAGTAACCACGCACCCGCAGTAGTGAGAGCGTATCCGGAGAGTGGATTGGTAGCATGGCCAAGGTCGAGGGTACAAGGGACTTGCCATAGTACTTGCCAAATCCGGGCGTAGAGAAGGTACCGTAGTTAAGTCCGAAGCCAAGGGTCGAGGGACAGAGAGGTCCGAGTTGTAGGGGTCCGTGAGCCGAGTTCGAGGGGTCCGAGAGGTAAGCGAGGTCGAGGAGCCAGAGAGGGTAGGAAGACGAGCCGGTTCGGTAACAAGGTCTGAAATGTAAGAGGGAGCACAGAATCCAACAGCACAAGGCAAACGAAACTATGCAGAGTGAGGTTGTATTGGAGCCACAGGGGTAATAAAGCGCAGAGAGCCAATCAGAGGAGTAGGCAGGGCACAGGTGAGCAGAGGAGCCATTTGTGATAGGGCAGGGGGTGATGAGCTGTTTAGTTGCAGCTGAACGGCAGGGAGGCGTGAGCCTGGATTCTGAGTCGGCCGGTGGGCGGAGTTATGGGACTGGTGGAGTGAATAAATTAGTCTGTGTGACGCGCGCTCTGTAAACGGAGCGAGCGCGCACCCAGTGGCAGAGACGGCTGCATATGAGAGAGCCGCGGAGGAGCGGGGGGGCGGACCACGGCGAGGTAGGAGCGGGGGGAACCGCAGCTGATCAGGCGGGCAGGGCAGCGGCGAAGGCGGCTTATGCCGATTCCTTACATATCCCTTTTTATTAATTTTTGGAGGGTGTGAGATGTCTTCCATATCCCTCAATTTGTGTCCATATAATCCTCAGTTAGCTATCTATTTTAGCTATATTAACTTCATATATCATTATATGTACTTTAATGTTATCAGAGACAGATATGTCCTTCTGTTTTTAGAGTATATAGATAGATTTGCGCCGTATGTTATGTTATTGTTATGAAAGCCATTGACCTATCAGAACAAACAATGGGCTACTGTATATAGGAGGAGAAAGTCTAAAGCCACGACTCCTGACAAAGCTGTGTATGTGAAACGCGTAGTCATTGCCAGCGGACTGCTGGCCTCTGCCCGTACCTCACTGAATCCAGGATCCTCCTGTATCTGGGACCGGAAGCGACGGGTCGAGAGATCCGAGCAAAGGAGGGCGGTGAGAGCCTGAGAGCAGGACACACTTTTATTATGTGCCTTTAACCTTATAACACTATGTAAGTGTACATCTTCTTAGATTTTAATAGATAAAAAAAAGTCTTACCTAGACAACGAATAACAGTCACTGGCAGTGTTACCTAGAGAACGAATAACAGTTACTGGCAGTGTTACCTAGACAACGAATAACAGTTACTGGCAGTGTTACCTAGAGAACGAATAACAGTTACTGGCAGTGTTACCTAGAGAACGAATAACAGTTACTGGCAGTGTTACCTAGACAACGAATAACAGTTACTGGCAGTGTTACCTAGACAACGAATAACAGTTACTGGCAGTGTTACCTAGAGAACGAATAACAGTTACTGGCAGTGTTACTAAGAGAATGAATGGCAGTCACTGGCAGTGTTACCTAGAGAACGAATAACAGTTACTGGCAGTGTTACTAAGAGAATGAATGGCAGTCACTGGCAGTGTTACCTAGAGAACGAATAACAGTTACTGGCAGTGTTACCTAGAGAACGAATAACAGTTACTGGCAGTGTTACTAAGAGAATGAATGGCAGTCACTGGCAGTGTTTCCTAGAGAACGAATAACAGTTACTGGCAGTGTTACTAAGAGAATGAATGGCAGTCACTGGCAGTGTTACCTAGAGAACGAATAACAGTTACTGGCAGTGTTACCTAGACAACGAATAACAGTTACTGGCAGTGTTACTAAGAGAATGAATGGCAGTCACTGGCAGTGTTTCCTAGAGAACGAATAACAGTTACTGGCAGTGTTACTAAGAGAATGAATGGCAGTCACTGGCAGTGTTACCTAGAGAACGAATAACAGTTACTGGCAGTGTTACCTAGAGAACGAATAACAGTTACTGGCAGTGTTACCTAGAGAACGAATAACAGTCACTGGCAGTGTTACCTAGACAATGAATAACAGTTACTGGCAGTGTTACTAAGAGAATGAATGGCAGTCACTGGCAGTGTTTCCTAGAGAACGAATAACAGTTACTGGCAGTGTTACTAAGAGAATGAATGGCAGTCACTGGCAGTGTTACCTAGAGAACGAATAACAGTTACTGGCAGTGTTACTAAGAGAATGAATGGCAGTCACTGGCAGTGTTACCTAGAGAACGAATAACAGTTACTGGCAGTGTTACCTAGACAACGAATAACAGTCACTGGCAGTGTTTCCTAGAGAACGAATAACAGTTACTGGCAGTGTTACTAAGAGAATGAATGGCAGTCACTGGCAGTGTTACCTAGAGAACGAATAACAGTTACTGGCAGTGTTACCTAGAGAACGAATAACAGTTACTGGCAGTGTTACCTAGACAACGAATAACAGTTACTGGCAGTGTTACTAAGAGAATGAATGGCAGTCACTGGCAGTGTTACCTAGAGAACGAATAACAGTTACTGGCAGTGTTACCTAGACAACGAATAACAGTTACTGGCAGTGTTACTAAGAGAATGAATGGCAGTCACTGGCAGTGTTTCCTAGAGAACGAATAACAGTTACTGGTAGTGTTACTAAGAGAATGAATGGCAGTCACTGGCAGTGTTACCTAGAGAACGAATAACAGTTACTGGCAGTGTTACCTAGACAACGAATAACAGTTACTGGCAGTGTTACCTAGAGAATGAATAACAGTTACTGGCAGTGTTACCTAGAGAACGAATGGCAGTCACTGGCAGTGTTACCTAGAGAACGAATGGCAGTCACTGGCAATGTTACCTAGAGAACGAATGGCAGTCACTGGCAGTGTTACCTAGAGAACGAATAACAGTTACTGGCAGTGTTACTAAGAGAATGAATGGCAGTCACTGGCAGTGTTACCTAGAGAACGAATAACAGTTACTGGCAGTGTTACCTAGACAACGAATAACAGTTATTGGCAGTGTTACCTAGAGAACGAATAACAGTTACTGGCAGTGTTACCTAGAGAACGAATAACAGTTACTGGCAGTGTTACCTAGACAACGAATAACAGTTACTGGCAGTGTTACCTAGAGAACGAATAACAGTTACTGGCAGTGTTACTAAGAGAATGAATGGCAGTCACTGGCAGTGTTACCTAGAGAACGAATAACAGTTACTGGCAGTGTTACTAAGAGAATGAATGGCAGTCACTGGCAGTGTTACCTAGAGAACGAATAACAGTTACTGGCAGTGTTACCTAGAGAACGAATAACAGTTACTGGCAGTGTTACCTAGAGAACGAATAACAGTTACTGGCAGTGTTACTAAGAGAATGAATGGCAGTCACTGGCAGTGTTACCTAGAGAACGAATAACAGTTACTGGCAGTGTTACCTAGACAACGAATAACAGTTACTGGCAGTGTTACTAAGAGAATGAATGGCAGTCACTGGCAGTGTTTCCTAGAGAACGAATAACAGTTACTGGCAGTGTTACTAAGAGAATGAATGGCAGTCACTGGCAGTGTTATCTAGAGAACGAATAACAGTTACTGGCAGTGTTACCTAGAGAACGAATAACAGTTACTGGCAGTGTTACCTAGACAACGAATAACAGTTACTGGCAGTGTTACTAAGAGAATGAATGGCAGTCACTGGCAGTGTTTCCTAGAGAACGAATAACAGTTACTGGCAGTGTTACTAAGAGAATGAATGGCAGTCACTGGCAGTGTTACCTAGAGAACGAATAACAGTTACTGGCAGTGTTACTAAGAGAATGAATGGCAGTCACTGGCAGTGTTACCTAGAGAACGAATAACAGTTACTGGCAGTGTTACCTAGACAACGAATAACAGTTACTGGCAGTGTTACTAAGAGAATGAATGGCAGTCACTGGCAGTGTTTCCTAGAGAACGAATAACAGTTACTGGCAGTGTTACTAAGAGAATGAATGGCAGTCACTGGCAGTGTTACCTAGAGAACGAATAACAGTCACTGGCAGTGTTACCTAGAGAACGAATAACAGTTACTGGCAGTGTTACCTAGACAACGAATAACAGTTACTGGCAGTGTTACTAAGAGAATGAATGGCAGTCACTGGCAGTGTTACCTAGAGAACGAATAACAGTTACTGGCAGTGTTACTAAGAGAATGAATGGCAGTCACTGGCAGTGTTACCTAGAGAACGAATAACAGTTACTGGCAGTGTTACCTAGACAACGAATAACAGTTACTGGCAGTGTTACTAAGAGAATGAATGGCAGTCACTGGCAGTGTTTCCTAGAGAACGAATAACAGTTACTGGCAGTGTTACTAAGAGAATGAATGGCAGTCACTGGCAGTGTTACCTAGAGAACGAATAACAGTTACTGGCAGTGTTACCTAGAGAACGAATAACAGTTACTGGCAGTGTTACCTAGACAACAAATAACAGTTACTGGCAGTGTTACTAAGAGAATGAATGGCAGTCACTGGCAGTGTTACCTAGAGAACGAATAACAGTTACTGGCAGTGTTACCTAGACAACGAATAACAGTTACTGGCAGTGTTACTAAGAGAATGAATGGCAGTCACTGGCAGTGTTTCCTAGAGAACGAATAACAGTTACTGGTAGTGTTACTAAGAGAATGAATGGCAGTCACTGGCAGTGTTACCTAGAGAACGAATAACAGTTACTGGCAGTGTTACCTAGACAACGAATAACAGTTACTGGCAGTGTTACCTAGACAACGAATAACAGTTACTGGCAGTGTTACTAAGAGAATGAATGGCAGTCACTGGCAGTGTTACCTAGAGAACGAATAACAGTTACTGGCAGTGTTACCTAGAGAACGAATAACAGTTACTGGCAGTGTTACCTAGACAACAAATAACAGTTACTGGCAGTGTTACTAAGAGAATGAATGGCAGTCACTGGCAGTGTTACCTAGAGAACGAATAACAGTTACTGGCAGTGTTACCTAGAGAACGAATAACAGTTACTGGCAGTGTTACCTAGAGAATGAATAACAGTCACTGGCAGTGTTACTAAGAGAATGAATGGCAGTCACTGGCAGTGTTACCTAGAGAACGAATAACAGTTACTGGCAGTGTTACCTAGACAACGAATAACAGTTACTGGCAGTGTTACTAAGAGAATGAATGGCAGTCACTGGCAGTGTTACCTAGAGAACGAATAACAGTTACTGGTAGTGTTACTAAGAGAATGAATGGCAGTCACTGGCAGTGTTACCTAGAGAACGAATAACAGTTACTGGCAGTGTTACCTAGACAACGAATAACAGTTACTGGCAGTGTTACCTAGAGAATGAATAACAGTTACTGGCAGTGTTACCTTCAGAACGAATAACAGTTACTGGCAGTGTTACCTAGACAACAAATAACAGTCACTGGCAGTGTTACCTAGACAACGAATAACAGTTACTGGCAGTGTTACCTAGAGAACGAATAACAGTTACTGGCAGTGTTACCTAGAGAACGAATAACAGTTACTGGCAGTGTTACCTAGAGAACGAATGGCAGTCACTGGCAGTGTTACCTAGAGAACGAATAACAGTTACTGGTAGTGTTACCTAGACAACGAATAACAGTTACTGGCAGTGTTACCTAGACAACGAATAACAGTTACTGGCAGTGTTACCTAGAGAACGAATAACAGTTACTGGCAATGTTACCTAGAGAATGAATGGCAGTCACTGGCAGTGTTACTAAGAGAATGAATGGCAGTCACTGGCAGTGTTACCTAGAGAATGAATAGCAGTCACTGGCAATGTTACCTAGAGAATGAATGGCAGTCACTGGCAGTGTTACTAAGAGAATGAATGGCAGTCACTGGCAGTGTTACTAAGAGAATGAATGGCAGTCACTGGCAGTGTTACTAAGAGAATGAATAGCAGTCACTGGCAGTGTTACCTATACGAGAATGAATAGCAGTCACTGGCAGTGTTACTAAGAGAATGAATGGCAGTCACTGACATCCCTTGAAAAAGTGCGCGCATGCGCATGAAACGCGTTGGGAGGACTTGTTTTTAGAAGCTGATTATTCGTGGAGAGTACACCGCACGGCTGGGTACAGGAGAGGAGAATTTGAAACCGGCAGAAGGAGAGAGACACGAGAGACACGCGTAGCAGCATCACCGATCCAGACCCTCTGGAGCTCCATACAGCATCTGCCACACGTGGGGACGCCAGAGAGTGAGCTCCGGTCGCCATCTTGGATCTACAGAAAGTGCTTCCAGTCCTACTGCTTTCAAATATCCTGCATCCTGTGAGTAGGGCAACGATTTTGCCCCCCCGGATTAGTGTGTGATATCATCCAGAATCTGCATTAGTTGTTATTAAATAGCTTTTTATTAATTTTTGTCTGGCTAGTTGATGTTGTGAGTCTGTCTTGTTTGTTTTATGTTGTCAGTGTTATATGTTTTTATGTCCTCTATCTGACATACTGCACTATAATTCTCTCTTTATTTTTCCACATGTCACGTTTTGGAAGAAATCTGCACTTTGCTCATCACCATCACTAAAGGACTTGATTTGGACTTTACACGTCACGGTTTGACTGGCGCCGGCTTATCTTTTTTCCTTTGCCTATTTACTGACTGTACAGTCTGTTTTTGTCTGGCTGCCAATTCATATTATTATTAATATTATAATATTGTGTATTTAGCGCTGTTTTGCACCGTCTTTTCTGTTTTTGAGTCACTGGCAGTGTTACTAAGAGAATGAATGGAAGTCACTGGTAGTGTTACTAAGAGAATGAATAGCAGTCACTGGCAATGTTACCTAGAGAATGAATGGCAGTCACTGGCAGTGTTACCTAGAGAATGAATGGCAGTCACTGGCAGTGTTACCAAGAGAATGAATGGCAGTCACTGGCAATGTTAACTAAAGAATGAATGGCAGTCACTGGCAGTGTTACTAAGAGAATGAATGGCAGTCACTGGCAGTGTTACCTATACGAGAATGAATGGCAGTCACTGGCAGTGTTACCTACAGAATGAATAGCAGTCACTGGCAGTGTTACTAAGAGAATGAATGGCAGTCACTGGCAGTGTTACCTATACGAGAATGAATGGCAGTCACTGGCAGTGTTACTAAGAGAATGAATAGCAGTCACTGGTAGTGTTACCTAGAGAATGAATAGCAGTCACTGGCAGTGTTACCTAGAGAATGAATAGCAGTCACTGGTAGTGTTACTAAGAGAATGAATGGCAGTCACTGGCAGTGTTACTAAGAGAATGAATGGCAGTCACTGGCAGTGTTACTAAGAGAATGAATGGCAGTCACTGGCAGTGTTACTAAGAGAATGAATGGCAGTCACTGGCAGTGTTACCTAGAGAATGAATAGCAGTCACTGGCAGTGTTACCTAGAGAATGAATAGCAGTCACTGGCAGTGTTACTAAGAAAATGAATGGCAGTCACTGGCAGTGTTACTAAGAAAATGAATGGCAGTCACTGGCAGTGTTACTAAGAGAATGAATAGCAGTCACTGGCAGTGTTACCTAGAGAATGAATAGCAGTCACTGGCAGTGTTACCTACAGAATGAATAGCAGTCACTGGCAGTGTTACCTAAAGAATGAATAGCAGTCACTGGCAATGTTACCTAGAGAATGAATGGCAGTCACTGGCAGTGTTACTATGAGAATGAATGGCAGTCACTGGCAGTGTTACCTATACGAGAATGAATAGCAGTCACTGGCAGTGTTACTAAGAGAATGAATAGCAGTCACTGGCAGTGTTACTAAAAGAATGAATAGCAGTCACTCGCAATGTTACCTAGAGAATGAGGTAACACCGCCAGTGACTGCTATTCATTCTCTTAGAAACACTGCCAGTGACTGCTATTCATTCTCTTAGAAACACTGCCAGTGACTGCCATTCATTCTTTAGGTAACACTGCCAGTGACTGCTATTCATTCTTTAGGTAACACTGCCTGTGACTGCTATTCATTCTTTAGGTAACACTGCCAGTGACTGCTATTCATTCTCTAGGTAACACTGCCAGTGACTGCTATTCATTCTCTTAGTAACACTGCCAGTGACTGCCATTCATTCTCTTAGTAACACTGCCAGTGACTGCTATTCATTCTCTTAGTAACACTGCCAGTGACTGCCATTCATTCTCTTAGTAACACTGCCAGTGACTGCTATTCATTCTCTTAGTAACACTGCCAGTGACTGCTATTCATTCTCTTAGTAACACTGCCAGTGACTGCTATTCATTCTCTTAGTAACACTGCCAGTGACTGCTATTCATTCTCTTAGTAACACTGCCAGTGACTGCCATTCATTCTCTTAGTAACACTGCCAGTGACTGCTATTCATTCTCTTAGTAACACTGCCAGTGACTGCTATTCATTCTCTTAGTAACACTGCCAGTGACTGCTATTCATTCTCTTAGTAACACTGCCAGTGACTGCTATTCATTCTCTTGGTAACACTGCCAGTGACTGCTATTCATTCACTTAGTAACACTGCCAGTGACTGCTATTCATTCTCTTGGTAACACTGCCAGTGACTGCTATTCATTCTCTTAGTAAGAGAGTTCCTGCTGGCGGTGAACAACGAGGGCCATATCGGACACAGTGGAGTCACGGAGCAGTACAGCAGACAAGCGGCGTTTCCTGGTCCTTTGGAGCATGAGTATTATCTCATAACATGCTTTTATATATTCTATGTTTGTGAGTTCATTTTATGAGCCTTTTTTGGGAATTAAATATATTTTTTGCACAGTATTGCACTAGGATTCTGCGCTTTTTTCTTCTTTTTTTCTATGCAGGTGGAGAGGGAGGTCGTTGTGCCCTTGTTAAGAAGCTGCCTGTTTCCTGATAGTGCTTTGTTTTATTCCCCCACATTGTACACATTTTTGGACACCATAGGACTATTTTTATTGTGTGTTTATAGGATGGTCCACAGCACACCATGTGTATTTGTCTATGCACAATTAATTAGGTTTCATTGATTGTGCAGTAAGAGTTTATGCTTTGATATATAGGTTATTTAATTTTATTTTTTATTATTTTTCTCATTTTGCTGGCATATCTTACCCAAGCGCAGTCCTCTATTGTACATATTGTAAACATTAATATTTCATGAGATTATGCAAAAAGAAAAAAAGAAACTGTTGTACAGATTTTGTTGTGTTTAATGGTTGTTTATACTTACTGCTGAATACATATTTAGTGCCATCAATTTCTTTATATTGATATTTTATGTGGGTTTTTTTTCTTCCTGAGTAGGGTTGGACAAGAAAATACACGTTTCAAATAACATAAATAAGTAACATGTTTATGTTAATAAAGATTCAAAAGGAGATTGATTTTATTTACTTTTTCTGTTTAGTTTGTGGGACTGACCTCTTAACACTTCAAAAGGAAAAAAGAAGCATCTTTTATACTTGGCGGTGTCACTGGTCTCTGAGATGCCACGTTGTATTGCGACACAGGATTGAAGTCCTGATCTGCGTGCCACGTACAACGCTGCAGCCTGGATGTTCCCAGAATGACCATGCCCTAGGAGACAGCATGGTATAAGCAGCAGATATAAGGAGCAGTCTGCTGCTTTAGACCCCGCTGGCATCCTCGCTGTCCTGCATCGTAGTGCCAGCCTCTGAGCTTCTCTGCTCTTTCCCTGCACTTCCCGGCTTCTTTTTCTTCTTGTCTTTCTGTTCCAGGTTGTTCGATGCTATTTCCTCGCTGTATTTGGAGATGTGCGCCATCTAAAAAAAAAAACAACCCATAAAGCATCACTGAAAAAAAAAACACGTATTTGTATTTCTCCATTAGAACAATAAAATCATTCGTTCTTAACAAGAGGGTGTTTTTATATGTGGCGATAGTGTGGGTATTTTCTGAGGAAATGTGGGAGCAGATTGGTAC
The DNA here is from genome assembly GCF_040206685.1 of Ascaphus truei. NCBI lineage: Eukaryota > Metazoa > Chordata > Amphibia > Anura > Ascaphidae > Ascaphus > Ascaphus truei. Next base: position 20,292,793 of record NC_134488.1, read on the forward strand.
AAAATGTAACAGAACAAACTGAAGCTTAACAAGGCGATGATTAATAAGATGAGGTAGAAGCCCTTCTCTTTGTTTTTATGATTCCATATCAGTGATTAGTACACAATGTGCTGTACACAGAATATTTTGTTTAACACTTTGACGTCAGTGAGTTTCTCAGCTTCACCTTACTGCAGGATCAGCGCAGGATCAGCGCAGTATTACTACTTTTTGGCAAAATGTGACACTTCCCTGTCCCAACCTCTCACACTGGCCCTTGTACTATAAAGTGAGATTGCAATCTATGGATGAGCTATCACACACGGCAGGGAAGGAGCCAGTGGCCCCCATTGCATAAACTGCAGATAGAATATGCAAACTCATGTTGATTCACTAATGTACTGAAAGTCTCATCAACGAAAGACATTGGATAAAGATTATAAAACCTTTTTAAAGTAGCACACCGTTTGAATTTTGGGAGGGGGTATTTTAATTTTAATTACCGGAATCAGGGGTTCCCTCAGCTTTAGGATGAACAAAACAGGAGATATAGCGCACAGCCAGGAGAGTGGGTCAAAAAGTAGTATAAAAATTATTCTTTATTGGTCCATTAAAAAACGGAGGTGTAACAAAGCTCCTACGCGTTTCATGCGCTTTGCACTTTATCAAGGTGTATGTGAGGTATGTTTGCTTGTTTATCACATACTCCTTGATAAAGTGCAACGCGCATGAAACGCGTAGGAGCTTTGTTACACCTCCGTTTTTAATGGACCAATAAAGAATAATTTTTATACTACTTTTTGACCCACTCTCCTGGCTGCGCGCTATATCTCCTGTTTTGTTCATCCTGACTCTCTACCAGTAGCAGCACGCTTTTACAAAGGGCACAGGATGGGGGCATTCTAGATATGGGAGTATATCTTTATTTAAACAATTGATGTGGTTCAATAGAGGTCCAGGGACTATCCTAATGAGGTTCTGAGGAGTGGGTTACAACCCCCTTACTATGTTCCTTCAGGGAATATTGTCTCTTTTAAGGTCTTCATACCACTTGGGAGTTGCCTTATCATTATCACCCCCTAAACCCGTGCCTTTGATTAATCTTGATTATTGCAAATATATGTGCTATATGGATCCGGCATTAGAGCGCGTATACCACGAACATTCCTTCTATATGGTCCCTCAGAGTTAATCTGTGGTGTCCCGACCTGCAGGGACTCCCTGGTTCCCCCGTGTTACCGGCACCGGGGCAAGGATTTATGGCCGGACACAAAATAGCCACGGGTTCAGGTTTGTGTCGGCGGCCAAAAGGATGATGCAACATCATTGGGAGATTGCATTGTGAGACTTTGTATTCCTGACACTGCAGCTATAGTGCAGTTTGTGTCTCAAAACTGGAACACACAGATTATATATAGATATAGACACACAACTGTATTAAAAGATCTCAAGCAGCTCCATTTCCTCTATTAAAACATACCACGGTCTGTAACGCCCTTTGGTAATAGGAGGGATTGCCCTTTGTAACAATGCGATTGGCGTCTTTAGAAAGAGCTAATCACAATTTCAAGTCAAATTTTAACGTATTCATTTTTCATAGGAAACGGATGTTTATTTTCACTTGGTCCTATGTAATTCTGATCTTATTTGATACCTACAGTTGTTCACATTTACCTGTCTGGCAAATAACAGAATTGCTTTACAAAACAAAAGAAGAATGGATCAGCAATATGTCACTCATTACGAGAGTAACAGTCTCACAAAATATTAGGTGAAAACCCTCCAAAGCATTTGATAAAATCAACAGCATGTTAAACATTATAAATATATTTTACAATACTTACGCTGGTCTGATTCGAAAATAATGTTAACCACCTACAGTTATCCAGAAGAAAAACCTGTCCTGCGCTTCAGCTACACAGCAATGCACCAAAGGTGTCAATCAGCCATTTATGCTGGGTATGAGGAAGCTATGAGCAACCCTAGAGTGACCGGAGTGAGTGGAGAGGCAAATAAAGTTAAAAACTCTTACCTTTAATCTCCACTCCGGTCTGGGTCCTGCTATCCTCTCTCCTCCAGCGTCCGCGTGCTGCCTTCAGTGAATGTAGATAGATAGTGTGTGGTAAAGGCGCCACTGCGCATGACAGAACTCCAATAGGTCCCCGGATGATGCAAAAAACTTTATTGGCACATAATCACACTAGGGCTACACCATGATCTCCCCCTCTACGCGTTTCACCCTCTAGAATAGGGCTTCGTCTTGGAGACAAAGCCCTATTCTAGAGGGTGAAACGCGTAGAGGGGGAGATCATGGTGTAGCCCTAGTGTGATTATGTGCCAATAAAGTTTTTTGCATCATCCGGGACCTATTGGGAGTTCTGTCAAGCGCAGTGGCGCCTTTACCACACACTATCTAACCACCTACAGTTAACCTATGAAACATGCCACTGCAAAGCAGTTCTCCTTGGTCCTAAGAGAGACCGTCCCTTTCAAGTTGAGGTCAAATACTTTATTCCAGTATAGACTGAAAAACGTGTATCCTAGACCATGTTGGCACTAAAAGGAGGACCATTTATTTTTGCCACCACACTGACTAAATGTATAAGTTAGTTTTGTACAATATAACCCAACATAATAATTCAGACACTACAGTGAGATTACCCAGTGATTCCTGGGATATAGTTGTTGGATCAAAGGTCCGATGTTAGAACAACAGAGAATGGGGCTTACTCATTAAAAACGGTGATAGTGCCGATCAGGGCACTATCACAACTAAATAAATAAATAACCCACTATGAAACCAACAACAGTGCCCAATGCTAAGAAATACAGATGGGACATTCTGTTAGCAATACGTTTCGATACATTTTTTTTTCTTAAAGCAAAGATAATCGAACAATGACATTCTTCAGACCCAGAGAGGCCAACAACATAAACAAAGGTTGATCGATTGGACTACCGCTTGCTGTAGGACAAAGTTGGGGAACTCACCAGTGATGAAAATAAAAAGTCTTTATTCCAAACTCCATAAAATGAACCAAACTCCTCCTCCCACGCGTTTCACGCCCACTATGGCGCTTTGTCAAAGTCAATCAACCTTTGTTTCTGTTGCTACTTGGATCGGAGGACACCACCGGCTCAACTGCTGTTGCGGGAGGACTAGATTAGTGGTGACACCTTGAGAGCGCGCGGCTCTGCACCACAACACTTGGAAGGAGACGGGGTAAGGAGAAGTCTCACAGGGGGGGTCACACAGCCGGGTGGGAATCCAACCTCTCTGTAAGTACCACGCTCCTATATCCTTGCTTAACCCCATGGTTTGTCTCCCCTCCTCCCGCATCTATTCTTATACTTACCGGACATTGCTATTACTCAATACAGACTGTCATTTACGTTCAACTTACCCCTCTGCTTCATGAGCTGATATTCGTTTTTTTTTATGTTTGAGGCCAACAACATAGTTGGTTAAATGAGATAGGCTCAAATAATGCACTACGAGGCTAGCAAACGCTGCAGGACAGGGCAGGTCTCTCGCCGTGTGCGGTGTAACAGGAAGAGAAACAGAAAACAAAGGGTTACCAGAGAATTGCTCCGCCGGGCCAGAAGCTTCACATCTTCCATGTTAATGGTGCTTCTCTTCGCATGTCTGTAAAAAAAAAACCAGACACTTCACTGACTATATATATATATATATATATATATATATATATATATATATATATATATATATATATATATATATACATACATAATGCCCAGGGCGCTGGCTCGTGGTTAAAATAGTAATAATACAGTAACCCAGGGGTTCTCAACTCCAGTCGGCAAGACCCACCAACAGGTCAGGTTTTCAGGATATTCCTGCTTCAGCACGGGTGGCTCACTCAGTCCCTGCTTCAGCACAGGTGGCTCATCAGACCCTGTTTCGGCACAGGTGGGCCAGTCTTCGACAGCCACCTGTGCTGAAGCTGGGATATCCTGACCTGTTGGGGGGGGCAGGGGGGGTTGAAGACTGGAGTAAGAACTGCCGCAGTAAGGTTTTGATTTACAGCAGGGATACACTAAATCTATTTCATCACCTATATCAGGAAATGGGTCCGGTTCTTATAGCTCCTGTGTGAATCCGTGTTAAATGAAGGTATATGTTACCATGCCCAGCCCAGGCATGCAGGTAAGCACACAATCCAGTTGCACTACCTTCAAAGGCAGAAACATGTAAAAAGGTGCAGTTTCCCTCAGGAACATATACAGAATTGCACCACTTACCTGACCCTCCCCCATAAGCACTTCTATTATCATTTTAGATGTTAAATACAAAATGTACTTTTTGAACCAGCGTAATGGGGCTGCACCGTTGATGTTACCCAACGAAGGAGACTGAACATTTTCAGATCAATTTTGCATTATAGACTAAACATGGAGGATAACGAACACAAACTCAGGAAGCTGGAAATTCTGCCCTGGCTGTGCTAGTTCGGCTGATTCAACCGAACAAAACATGGATGATGTGTATACCATTTTTGTCCCTCAACACCAGACTCATCATCTCACATGTTCCAGCAGGTTTCACAGAAGTCTTTTCACAGCTACAATAAGCACTTAGGAAATAATGACACAAATAACAAGTGGTACAAAGGAACAAAGTATTTTGTCTGAGAGAGGAGCTATACAACCCACATTATAGTCACACTTCCTGCACTAAAGATTTGAAAAGTGATAAAAAATAATCAAGCGCAAATAACACCACTTTAAACCAACATAACAATAAACAGTATACTGTCCTTAGAGAATGCAGCTCCCGACACAGGATTCAGACCAAATCCAACCAGCAATCGAAGAAGAAAACAGGTGCGCAAATCTCATCAGGACATGGACGATAGAAATAAAGGCAACAAAATAGTGCAATATTGTCAACTACAACAAATGTAATCAGTGTTGAAAGCTCTATAAAGTTTGCACTCACGTGTACAACGTGATATTAGGGCGTTGTGGTTATTAGAAGTTACCAACTTTAATTTCCAGATAGGTACTCCGGATCAACACCAGTAATGTTCCATAGGAAAGGAAGGGAAATCCACATACAAAGGAGAAAAAGCAAAATAATATAATATTGCGTTTAATATTAAAAACACAAAGTATTCCACTTACATAAGTGTCTTTGTGGTGAGCATTCAGACCACCCTGGGTCATATGCACAGACAATTTTCTTCACAGCAACAGCATCTGCCCCGCGGCCGTCACAGCATACACTGGGCTGATTAGTGTAGTGCTCCACTCTGAATGTCACCAGCAAAGTGCCACTCTAGTCCACGACTCACCCAACGCGCGTTTCTGCTTAATAGTCTTCCTCAGGGGATAATCTAACATCCTGCACTGTTTCCCTTCCTTAAATAACCCACCGCATTCAATTTTAAATTGCGGAGCGTCACATGTGACGTCATTACGTCCGACGTCACGCGACGGGTCACCGCGCATATTTGCATATTCTAGCGCTGAAAACTTTCAAAGTATTGGCGGTCAAAGCTGTTACACAGCTATCCAATGGGCATGTTACATCCATCTAAATATACCTGATAGCCAAACGCATCACAGTCAGTGAAATTCTCTCTCAGGGTCACAAACTTAATACTATTAGATACAGGGACAATAACAACCTTTATACATTTGTTAACATTTATAAGAAATGACAATAACATATTGCCATGTCAAGCATATATTATACAACAGTAATAAAAATTCTTATATAACACTATTCTCTGTCAGTGTGTATGTCCATCAAAGGGTATAATTTCCAAAATGATTTACACAAACACTGACAGGGAAATCCAAGCATAGTTATATGCATACATCCTAATCAAGCTACAGCTAATTTACATTCAATTATTAATTGATGGATCCTTTATCAATGGATATCTAAAAATACAAAAATTAAATAATTAGAATATTAAACATATTACAATTATAAAAAAAGTAACATATCAAAAAGACATTTTTAGAATTTAGAGTGATAATAAAAGAATACAACCAATATATTGCCAACCTCACACCAAAAAAGCATTTATGTCAAAATCGACTTTTAAACCTCTTGGTTGTAACGTCTTCAACCTATGTATCCAAAAAGGATTCCCTCTTGGATAATGATTGAATTCTATTTTCACCTCTCCAGTGAGCAGATATCTGCTCAATTCCCATATATTTGAGTCCAGAGGGGTCAGAATGATGACATTTTTTAAAATGGAGAGACACATTATGTATTTCCAATCCAATGCTGATGTTCCGTATATGTTCTAGTATTCTCACCCTTAAAGGGCGAATAGTCCTCCCCACATATTGATAATTGCAGGGGCATGTCAGAACATATACCACATAAGTACTTTTGCAGTTTATAAAACCTTTCATTTTCAAAATTTCCTTAGTATTATTAGAAATGAAAGTCTCAGTTTTATCAACCCCAAATTTACATGCCTTACATTTATCACACTTGAAAAAGCCTTTAGGTTTTCCAGGTATCCATGTTTTATTATCAGTTATTAGTTCTTTCTTTAAGGCACTTGGCGCTAGACCATCTTTTAGGTTTCTCGCCTTCGTGAAAACTACCTGAGGATATCCTAGAATATGCAAATATGCGCGGTGACGCGTCGCGTGACGTCGGACGTGATGACGTCACATGTGACGCTCCGCAATTTAAAATTGAATGCGATGGGTTATTTAAGGAAGGGAAACAGTGCAGGATGTTAGATTATCCCCTGAGGAAGACTACTAAGTAGAAACGCGCGTTGGGTGAGTCGTGGACTAGAGTGGCACTTTGCTGGTGACATTCAGAGTGGAGGACTACACTAATCAGCCCAGTGTATGCTGTGACGGCCGCGGGGCAGATGCTGTTGCTGTGAAGAAAATTGTCTGTGCATATGACCCAGGGTGGTCTGAATGCTCACCACAAAGACACTTATGTAAGTGGAATACTTTGTGTTTTTAATATTAAACGCAATATTATATTATTTTGCTTTTTCTCCTTTGTATGTGGATTTCCCTTCCTTTCCTATGGAACATTACTGGTGTTGATCCGGGGCACCTATCTGGAAATGAAAGTTGGTAACTTCTAACAACCACAACGCCCTAATATCACGTTGTACACGTGAGTGCAAACTTTATAGAGCTTTCAACACTGATTACATTTGTTGTAGTTGACAATATTGCACTATTTTGTTGCCTTTATATCTATCTTCCATGTCCTGATGAGATTTGCGCACCTGTTTTCTTCTTCGACTAAAGATTTGAAGAAAGGCAATTCATGCACACAAAAGCAAAATCAAGTCCCTTTGCTGTAGGCGTTAATTGAACACGCGGGTGCGAGCCACCTGTGAGGACTGAAGTCAGAGGGGCTTGAAAGTAAAGCAACTGCTTATCCCTTCCGTGAGGTGGAGTATTCAGTCTGAACAATCTAGAGACAAATGAAAGCTTTGAAACTGCAATTATTGCAACCCTCATCTCTACACCTGCATGCAATTATACAGCACACAATTCAAACACCACAGCAATCAGGAAGCAATCGTTGGAGTAGAGAGGACTTTAGCAGTCGGAAAAGATGGGTGTAATTCTAAAGTCGTTTTGCCGGGTGTGCTTTGTACTGCGTTGTGTACAGAATGGAAAGATGATCAGGGAAAGTAGATGATGCACTCAGCAGCACGCTAATGTTATTTGTTGCATAAAAACACTTCAACTTTTCACAGGTACAGAATGTAAATTATGGCTGTTCCGCAATGAAACATTCGGTGAGAGCCAAAGAACGTCAGGGGAAGTTTGCATCCAATGCTTTAGAGCAGGAGGTAACCAGGCCCAGTCCTCAAGAGCTACTAACAGGTCAGGTTTTCAGAATATCCCTGCCTCAGCACATGTGGCTCAATTAGTGGCTCAGTTGAAGACTGAGCCACTTGTGCTGAAGCTGGGATTGAGTGAGCCACCTGTGCTGAAGCAGGGATATCCTGAAAACCTGACCTGTTGGTAGCTCTTGAGGACTGAACTTGGCTACTCCCGATTTAGAATAAAAAGGCTCAATGAACGAGTTAGATGTACACAGGGAAAGTGATTGTGGGCTTAACTGTGAGATTCCTTAACCCCACCACTGCCAGGGAGGGTGGCAGGACATTATTGATGACCCATACAAATGGTGACGCCTCCCTTTAAGTTGCAACAAACTCACGGCAGTGATGGGGTTAGTAGTTGAAAACATGGTGCTGTAAACAAAAAGAAAATTGTCAGGAGAACAGAAATTAGACCGTTTAAATATTTTTGCTTCATGTTTAAATCAAACCTGAAAATGTTGGTTTTGAAGTTTTGTTGAAGGCTCAGTGTGGACTGCAAAAGTGAAAAGCAGCTTGGTTTGCTCACCTCAAAAATAAATTAAATCAGATTTCCTGTTCCCCACATGGCAGTGGGTACCAACTGGGATTAGCTCCTCCCTAAGAAAAGTAGGACAAGAAAGTCTTCTGCAGGCTTGTGGTATACAAGTCCCTCCAACTACCTGCAGAACAGTCGTTCCTGTCCTACAGTGCAGCAGTAGGGCTTTATTAAATTGGGAGTCACCATGACTGCATTAGTTCAGTTCAATCCGGGAGGTCGGCAGCCTCTCTCCTCCAGAAGCTCCGGCATAAGTACCGTCTGGAACGGCCAACTGGAGGCCCTGCGACCAACAGATCCTCTGCAGAAGCGTCTTGGAATGCAGGTAGCTTGGAGCGCATGGCCGAGGCAAGGCACGTGGATCTCTCTGTGTGCAGGAAACAGAGAATCACGGAGCATCTTCTCTTAAAGCGGCATTACGCTTTACCATTACATGCACGACCGCGCCGTGCAGAGACTCGGCCATAGTATTTAAAGGAGCAATACCAACCAACGGTGCCTGATTTTTCTTGAAGCGTTTCCGTGGACTCAGGAGACTGATATTTCTCACAGAATGAGTATAGAAGCTGGATCAGGCAAGCGGTCACTGCCCAAAACTTCTAGGCGAGTTCCTAGATAGGTAAACGATTGTGGTACGAGAGTAACTCACTCTGAAGTGAAGATCTTCTTTCGTATAGGTTCTATTTTTGATGCAGTACCTCTAGCAAGAGACTACATTACCTTGTTGGGGTAAATCGCCTCGACTCTAGCATCATAAAGTGAGCCAGAATCCACGAGGACACTCTAAAGATATTTTCTGGGTCAGTGGAACAAATATCCAAGGTCCTTACACCAAAGGATATCTATCCCCCTACAAAGCGGGATTTAAAATGGTGGGCGAAATGGCAGAACCCAGAGAGCATTTTCGCTCCAGGAACAAACCTGCTTAACTATCACCACCGGACAACAGTAAAATATGTCGCGAAGCAAAGAGCTATCAGGAGCGGAAGGCTTCTAGCTCTTGCAGCATCAATCATTTTTTGGCCCGAACTCCATCTCAACAATGTTACAGCGGTTCACATTCCCGGACGCCAGAACATGACGGACGATTTTCTAAGCCAGACCATCATCCACCCAGGAGAATGGAAACAGGACTCGCAAGCATTCCGTCAGCTGATACTTCGGTGGGGATAGCACCAAATAGATTTTATGGCAACACATCAAAAGAAGGTGGAAAGTTTATGCTCAAGGTAGTTCCACCATCCAAGTAGACGCTTTGAGTTTCCATTGGAACTTCGATCCAGCGTACATTTCCCCACCGATACCGCTTATAACGAAAGACCTAAGAAAGAACAGAATAGACAAGGCAGAGGTAGCTTTACCATCTTGTAAACATGGAGCTAGATCTACCCAGGCATCTCCCACTGTCAAAGAAACTACTGAAACAAGGCTCAGTGCAACACCCACAGCCAGGAAGTTGGCTGTGGCGGCATGAAGGTGGGAGCAGCAAACATTAAAGAAAAAGGGCTGTTCAGGCAGTGCAAAGTAAACTCAGATCTCAGCCAGAAAATTGTCAACCTCATCGAATTATCGCATCTGGAGCCGTTTCCATGAATGATGCAGGAAAATGAGCGTCGATTGTTTCAATCCTTCCTCTGTCACCCTGGTGGAATTTTTACAGACTGGGTTTGAATAAAACCTCCGTTTAAGTTCTCTAGAGGTCCAAGTGTCAGCCCAGTCTGCTTAATTAGAAAAGGATATAGCATCAGATAAGCTAAGATTTCTGCTGGCGGTCAGACACAGGAGACCCCCAAATGAAATCTATAGTACCAACGTGGGATTTTTCCCTGGTGTTAGACGCTCTAGTGGATCATCCGTTTGAACCGTTGCAGCAAATACCGTTAAGATTATTAACATGGAAAACAGTATTTTTGGTAGCAATCACATCTGCAGAAAGAGTGGGATAATTGCAAGCCCTCGTGCAGGGAGCCCTTTCTCCCCAGAATAAAGCAGTCATAAGACCTGCTTCCTTCCAAAGGTGGTCTTCTCATTTAATCTCAACCAAGAGATCGTTCTTCCATCATTGTGCAGAATCCGGCTAATCCCAGAGGCCAGACTACATTATGTGGATGTTAAAAGGTGTCTGAGGGTGTACTTACTCAGAATTACAAAATACAGAAAATAGGATAGGCCGTTTATACTCCCAGAAGGTCCTAGAAGTGGACAGCATGCCTCAAGGGCAATCATAACGTGATGGATTACTTGGTGCATCAAAATTGCCGACAACATTAACAAACAAGTCCTCTGGGGAATAAAGGCACATTTGACCAGAACAGTCCCTGCGTCATGGGCATTCAAAAGCCAAACATCTCCAACGCAGATCAGTAAGGCTGCACTCTGTCCTCATTTCACACCTTTGTGAAATACTACAACGTTGACATACAAGCCTCAGCTGAAGCAAGCTTTGACTGAAAAGTTATGTAAGCAATTGTAGATTGAATAGACCGGTAGCACAGTATTGTGCATCCTTGCTTTCATAGTCAACTCTCTCCTGCTTGCAGGCCATATCCCTAAGACCTGGAAAACTGCCAGAGTTGTCCCAATCTTCAAAAGCGGGGACAAAAACACTGTCTCAAACTACAGGCAAATCTCACTTCTCCCAATTCTATCCAAAGTCATGGAAAAATGTGTCCACTCCCAATTAAGCGATTACTATACCAAGACAAATTTCCCTAGCCAATTCCAATCTGGCTTTCGCCCCAAACACTCCACCGTAACTACCCTGCTAAAAGTTTGCAATGAAATCCAGTGTGGAATGGAACGGGGACAACTCACTGGTGCAATATTCCTAGATTTTGCAAAGGCTTTTGATACTGTTGATCATGCTATCCTGCTTAACAAACTCCAGTGCTCTGGAATAGGGAAGCATGCTTTAAACTGGTTTCAGTCCTACCTATCAGGTAGATCCCAACATGTGTCCATCTCCGGCTCTAACTCCGACCTCCTGGATATCACTTGTGGTGTCCCACAAGGCTCTGTTCTGGGGCCCCTACTCTTCTCAGTATTCATCAATGCTCTTCCCACAGCTTGTAAGGAAGCCTCAATACACATGTATGCAGATGACACAATCCTATAAGCACACAGCCATAACCTCTCCGACCTTCAACACATGCTTCAGTCTGACTTTTTGAGACTCGAAAACTGGATTTTCCAAAACAAACTGTTTAGAAACACTGACAAGACTGTAACAATGGTATTTGGGACCAAGACTAAATTTGTAAAGGTTCCAGTGACGGAGCTCCAGATCAGAACCAACGCTAACACCACCCTAACTCCTGTTACTAGTTTTAAATACCTGGGCATATGGTTTGACTCCCACTTAACATTCGGGAAGCACATTGATACCCTGACATCCAAAACCTATGCCAAACTAGGTGTACGTTACAGGAACAAATCCTCCCTAAGCCTGCTGGTCAGAAAGCGTATCGCACAGCAGATGCTAATGCCAATTATCGACTATGGAGACATAGTACACGGCTCGGCACCCCAAACCCACCTTAGCAAACTTGACACCATCTACAATTCAATATGCCGTTTTGTTCTCCAATGCAACTACAACACACATCACTGCGAAATGCTCAAAGAACTAGACTGGTCATCATTCGAGTCTAGGCGCAAAGTTCACTTTTCCTGTCTTGCCTTTAAATTCTTTATGGGCAAGCTACCCATCTATCTGAACAAGCTCCTCACCCCTACCACATGCAGCACTTATCATCTGAGATCTGAGTACAAAAGACTGTTCATGGTCCCAAGGCTCAACAAAGTATCCGGCCGCTCCTCTTTCTCTTACCGTGCACCCCAAAACTGGAACAACCTACCGGAGACTCTCACAGCCACCTCCAGTTTAAGATCTTTCAAAACTAAGGCTGTCTCACATTGTAATCTTGTCTGTAACTGTTAACTCTCAACGTATTACTTCCTGGTAACACATTTTATAAATAATTAAATAAATCCTTGTCTTTATTCACTCCCATTGGATGAGCTTTGGTATATCCCCATATCCCTATTAGTACCCACTGCCATGTGGGGAACAGGAAGGGAGAAAATGTATTCATCTTAGCAGAATGTTCTTTTCCTGTACTCCACTAATGGCACTGGGTTTATCATACCCTCCCTGTAATTAACATGGCTCAGTTATGGTTTTTTCTTTTTTAGCTATGGGAGAAACCAGACTGTTCTACAGGTTGTGGGAGGGCCATATATAGCAGGTTCCTGCAGAAGCGTATCCTGTCCCGGTGCGAGGAGGGAGGAGCTAATCCCAATTAGTACCCACTACCATTTGCGTAGTACAGGAAAAGAAAATGACGGCAAGCCGAAAACATTTTCTCTTTTATGGTCACCCACTGGTAATACCCAACTTAAACTCCAGATTACAATATTTACAGAAACACTGCACATATTACCTGCGCTGCTCCCTTTGCGGAGTATGCTGCTGGCAGAAGGATTGGCCTTACATATACAGAAAACAGACAACAGATCCTGCGCTCCTACCAATTGGGCTAAAATACAGTCTTACAGTTAGAACCTAAGTTTGTGTAACACAGGAGTCATTTGGTTGCATCTTTTGATCAAAACATGATTCAAACTGCCAACCCAGCCGTGGTAGCTTAGGAGCTACCTATTCTGAATATATGCAATTTCTTATTGTCCTATGGATAAAACGTTGTGAAGTATGTGAAAGTGCCCTGAAGGGGTTAAATTAATTAGGCAAATGCTCATTTGTGATTTAGAGCAATTAACAGATGGCCAAAGCCAGTAACAAAGTCCCCTTATTATAAAGGTAAACTGTGGGTGCACAAATACCCTAGTGTGAAATATTAATACTTACATATATCTCTTCTTTGTGTGAGCCATAAACATTCCCCTACTCTTCAGTGGAGGGTGAAGTTTAGACTGACAATGAGGTGTATAATATATTTATGCAAAATGGAGAATTGGTAGGAGCTCTATGCTGAAGGGAGGAGCCATACACCTCCAAGGAACCTTCAGGGCACTTTCACAAAGTAGGACAATAAGAAATTACATATACAGTATTCAGTGTAGGTAGCTGCTAAACGGAGAAGGTTGGTGGCTTGAATCATGTTTTGATCAAAAGATGCAACCAAATTACTTCTTTGTTACACAGTCTTAGGTTCTAAATGTAAACATGTCACTAGTATATTTTAGCCTAAATTGGTAGGAGCACAGGAATGGTTCTTTGACACACACACACACACACACACACACACACACACACACACACACACACACACACACACACACACACACACACACACACACACACACACACACACACACACACACACACACACACACACACACACACACACACACGAATTGAGGAACACACTTAACAAGTATAAGCCAGACTACTGGAGAGGGTGCTGCTATCAAAGTACCTATAAAATACTGTACAAAAATAAAGGGATATGCACACCATAAATATGCACAAAAAAAGTGTCTTATTGGCCAAACATTTCAGATATTTTTAAAAAATGGCAATCAGTTACATTTGGTCCAGTGTAGGACTGTCAGGGGTGACGTGATGTGAGGAAAGAGGGAAGAGATAGAGGAGCATTTCCACTTACCGTGCAAACATTTCAAGGTCTTTTGCAAATGTTTCTGTACATTGAGAGAGAAAAAAAACAAGGGCATCCCTTTCATTACAAAGAATTTGTTCAGTAAAGCAAACATGTTCATTTGATGGCATGGCAAAATAGAACTTGAATAGGTCAAGTTTAGAAGAAAACCAGAACGACGAAATTCATAACTTCTTATTAACACAGAAATCAGGAATAATGCAAACAATGTCTCAAATGGGAGGGGGGGGGGGGCAGGGGGCTTGGATTCTTAAATGCATGTGCTTATGGCTAATATATATATATATATACAGTATATATATATATATATATATATATATATATATTCATATATAAAGTCTTATTTCCTATAAGTAAATGCTTTTTTTAACACAGAATAATGTCACTAATAGCATATTCTAAACAATGATTACTATCATTTAAAACTTTACTAAAACAACTTTGCACACATAACTCTGAAGTCACATGCGATAATAGGGTGTAAATATAGTTACCACATTGTCGGAAGGTGATTTCTGTAATGGCTGCAATGGCTTGTTTGCTGAACTGGATTTCCTTATCATCAGCAACCTCTTTGCACAGAGAGCCAACTGTGTAATGAACAGCAGCCTTCAGCCTCTGGAAGAATAAAAAATAATAATAATACTGAAAATAGTTTATTAATCTATTCCATTATTGGTTAAAAATTGGTTTTGTTTTTCTAAGCATGGGTACCAATTTCACACCAGTGTAAATGAAACGGACATGTCAATCTGGATTTAGCAGAACAAACACAACAGCATTTCATTTGTACATAAGAAGATGGTGTGCACCCGAGTGATGCTGAAAACATCTCCGACCATATAAAGCAGGGGTGGGCAAGACCAGTCCTCAAGGGACACCAACAGTTGAGGTTCAGGGTATCCCTGCCTCAGCACAGGTGGTTCAATCAGTGGGATACCCTGAAAACCTGACGTGTTGGCGGCCTTTGAGGACTAGAGTTGTCTACCCCGGATATAAACCATCCACGTAATTTATACACGTTATTTATCAGCAAATATGCTCTATAACTACAGTATTCCTGTAAAAATCATCTTATACAATTCTCAATGAGAAGACTCAGACTTTTTCCCCCAAGTGAAATTGCTCCCCGTGGCTTGTGTGAAGGGGACGACAAATTCTACAAAAAAGGATGATTCATCAAAGTCCGGTGGTGGGGTAACACACCCAATCAGATGTTAACCACCGTTGACATGAATGGCAGTTAATGCCGGATCTGTTGCTTTTACCTACAACGGATGTTTGTGAAAACACCCCCTAAAAAAAGGTCGTCCCCTCATTACAACGATCTGTTTTTCAGTATTCACAAACCACTTAACCCTTGTACTGCCAATGTCTTGCAGCAAGACTGTGTGAAAGCCCTAAAAGCCTAGAAAAACTTGAAACACGAAGATTAAGGTCATCTTCAGTCCTTGTGGATTCACTGCTGGGTGAAGGCCTGCCCAATAATCTTCTACGTATTGCGGTTCTCTTTTCCACGTTGCTCAAATTCTCATTTTATTCTCCTATCTTACTTTTGGTCGTATACTAACAGTCTCTTTTTGGTACTGTGCCTGGTTTGCCTTGATTATACAACTGCATTTACGGTGTATGTATATAACATATGTATTTGACATCAGCATGTATTAGGCAATTTGGTGCATGTGTTATCCATGCTTGCTGTGTGGTTTTATATTTACTAGGGGTGAGGCCAGCCTTGTAGGTTCAAGGGGTTATTGTTAACCCTTTGTTCTACATATATTTTGTGCTTATAGGCTTTTTTCCATTGCCTTGGGTATTAGGGGTCCAGCAGTATCTTCATAGGGGATTTCCCCTGTCTGATACATATTCTATCACAGGAGGATGTCAGGGTTTGTTTTAATATTTTTTGTATTTTATGTTTGGTTATTTGTGCTATTTAATAAATCATAATTTTCTTTGATATTTGTTCTGAGTATACTGGAGTGCTGAGTTGGGACGCTTTTCTTTTCGTTGTTATATTACTTCTAGTCCCTAGCAGTTAGTGGTTATTATATTACTAATTTAAGTACTCATTATTTGCTTAGTCTGTTGCAGGCAGTTTGTCTTGTTGTGATATATATATATATATATAAATAATTGGTGCTTATTTTACCCACCATTTTCACTCCTAAAATCCACTGTACAAGTAGTGTAGAGAAATGCATAAATTGGATGGGGATTGTCATTTTCACTGCTATATTTAAGCCAGGTCATAAGGTTATGACAGGGAGTGTTACAAAAAATACCTGTTAACATCAGCGTCTACATAAGTAGGGTTTGTTTTTCCATGTCATAGAACAAAAGTTAGAGTATAGGAACATGTTAAAAAGTGATTGCCTGTAATTCGTATCAATCTCACCAGGTGGCAGTCACTCACCAAGAGCCGAAGTGCAAGAAATCATTACAGTGTCCCTTCCAGCAAGTCCCCCCAGAACCTACTTAGGTCAAATGCTACATTTTCAAAAAGGCATCACAAACACATACTGACGAATTTGTATTCATCTCATTCGAGGTGTACAGTCCCTACTTTACGTCTGAAATTTTTTTTTTTTACAAACATTTATGTTTAACGGATTTTTTGGAAGGCCTCAATCATCTTGTTTTAACTTACCCAAAACATGTCACACCTTTTACTTCAATTTCACAGCGATTTCAACTTCCAAGAACACAAATCTGTTATATTCAGGGACTTCGCACAGAAAGAAAAAGGACGCTATAGAGAGGCAATCCCAGGCGGTTCTTTTTTTCCTTCATTTTTTTTTTAAATTCAGGTTCAAAGCAGGATGTCCCTGGAGCATTAATTTCAACTCTGGGCCCCCCCTGCTAAGTAGCTCTGGAAGAAGGGGGTCCCCAGAGCTAAAATTAATGGGGTTCAGCTCCAGACCCCCTACATATACATATATATACACACGCCTTGGATTCCCTCTTTGCAGCAGCAATCCCAACTTTTTTTTAAAATCAATATTGGAGCCAGGGGTTGACCTGGAGCTGAAGCGCATTATTTGTAACTCCAGATACGTACCGGTTTTCTCCCTGGGTATTTAAATGTCTGCCCAATAGGAAGCCGCATGGATGTCCTTGCAGCTTCCTATTGTCCTGCGAGATTTGGCAGCCATATTGAATTTCAGGAAATGGGGAACATGGCAACTAAACAAATACGTATCTCCTGAACTATGGGGGACACCAGAGCTACAAAGAGTACGTTCAACTCCGGGGGACCATCTGGTTCACATGGTGTGTGTGTGTGTCTATGTATATATGTATAATATATAAATAAAATAGATGTAACCCCCTGTGCCTGCTATCAGCACAGGACATGGTCCCTTTAAGAATGACATTCCACTGGACCATATGACTGTGCTTAGCCAGAGGAATGACAGTTGGAAAGGGAGCTGAGGGAGTGCATGCAGGACCCCTAAGAGAGAGGGAACTGCAGAGAGAGAGTTACCACACTGGACCAGTGCATGCAGCAGTGCACAGCAGAGACCAGGACCTGACAGTGCAGAGGGAAACAGGCAGACAGAGGCTACTACAGAGAGAGATTAGAGAGCCCAGATGTGCAGGAATTACACCAGGTTGGAGTGGGTGAGTGAACCCACAAAGGATATAAACTGAAGTTATATTGCCATCACAGTTTGATCTTTGTGAAGCACCAGGCCTGCAACACACACACACACACACACACACACACACACACACACACACACACACACACACACACACACACACACACACACACACACACACACACACACACACACACACACACACACTTTATGAGCTGCAAGGATTGTGCTAGCACAACAGGATCTACAGGCCAGTATCCCATGATTGGGAGGCTGGACAGAGATAAAAGTTATTATTTGTTTGCGCGGCGCAGTTCTGGGATGTTAGTAATTGTGTTATGTATTATAACAGTTTTATAAATAAAAGGAACATATGAAAACTGCTGTGGTGTCCCCCTTAATACTGATCCCACTGAAGAGTGAGGGTTGCTATAGTAAACGGATTCAGGCGCCCCCCCCCCTCTCTCTCTCTCTCATATACTGAGGTACAGCCAAATATAGAGGGGTTACATACATACATAAACCTCCAGGAGGCGGGATTGCTGCTTTAAATAAAAAATACTGACTTCTATCTGTTAGGCTGCATTGAAGTATATGGAAAAGTGATACAGACTCGAAATCGGTGAGACTCACAGAAAACCAGCGAGGTGACATATCTGACTTTTTCCTATGTGGAAAGGCATGTTTAACCTCTTAGTCGCCAGAGAAGCCGGCAACACATTGCAAAGCATATATGGGTATGTCTGTTCATGACATTCAAAGACTGGTGGACAACTTAAATGTTTTACTACAGCCTTGCAACATTGGGAGGGAAATGCATGCTAGCAAAAGATTTACCCAGGGAAACATTGTCAGGAGGAAGTTAGTGAAGGCTGACCTACCCCAAGTTATTGTATCTGGGGAGGGCAATGACCAAATTGGGATGATTACAAGGTACAGAGAACACATCACATCCAAAGTACCATTCGTTTTTTTATTTACAAACTTACAATTTTTTTTAATGAAATTGGTCTTTATTTTAGAAAAACGGCCCCATTCCCCTTTGCATCATACCCTCTCTCACATACTGTCCAAAGAGGCTGTTTCTCTATGTTTAAACACCGCCTTTTGTTGTGGAGTAAAGCGCAGGGACCCCAGCTGCTGATGCTGTTCTGTGTTGGGGAAATGTAACCATTTTGTTGGCTGCAGCTGGGGTCATTTGGCCCTCTCTGGCACAGGGATGGGAAGGGGTAAGATGGGGTTAAACAGTCACCTTTACATAACAGTGAGGAGCAGAGAAGCACAAGGGACCGGGACAGTCAGCGACACGGGGCAGCACAAGGGACAGTCAGCGACACGGGGCAGCACAAGGGACAGTCAGCGACACGGGGCAGCACAAGGGACAGTCAGCGACACGGGGCAGCACAAGGGACAGTCAGCGACACGGGACAGCACAAGGGACAGTCAGCGACACGGGGCAGCACAAGGGACAGTCAGCGACACGGGGCAACACAAGGGACAGTCAGCGACACGAGGCAGCACAAGGGACAGTCAGCGACACGGGACAGCACAAGGGACAGTCAGCGACACGGGGCAGCACAAGGGACAGTCAGCGACACGGGGCAACACAAGGGACAGTCAGCGACACGGGGCAGCACAAGGGACAGTCAGCGACACGGGACAGCACAAGGGACAGTCAG